>NC_046969.1:24655814-24710814 GCF_009769545.1 Cyclopterus lumpus | reverse complement strand
CGCTCCTCCTCGCGGCTGACGAACATGCAGCTGATTATCTCCTCTCGCTCCGCTGGGGGGGGGGGGGGAAAGAAACAACAACAACAACACATAAAATAAACCATTAAAACTAAACGCTGGTGCGTATGTTGCGCGTGCAGACTTGAGGAGGCGGAGTCACCTCTGCCCAGCAGCCAGCGGTAGTAGAACCAAGCGCTCTGGTCGTTCGGGTCGGTGAAGAACGCGTTCTGCACCAGCTCGTATTCTGGAGAAAAAGATTATTCGTGATGAATGTGTGTTGAAATTACACACAATGTGTGTACTATTACACACTACTATTAACAACCACCCCCCCCCCCCCCCCCCCCCCCCCCCCCCCCCTGTGACATCACGTAGTCTGATTAATTGTACATATTTCTTTTTTTTTGTCTTCCAGCATCTTGATTACCAAATAATCCATTTATTCTTTTGTCAAAAAAAGCTTCACGAACAAAATGTTTACATTTTTTAAATTTAATGAATGAAGCTGTGAAATAAAATCATTCTTTTTTTAATTATTATTATTTTATGTTTCGTTTTCACGCCTTCGTGTTTCCGTGTGAATTTAATATTCCAGGCCCAAACACACACTCCCGAAAAACTAAAGAAGCAAACCCTCGTGGATTTGATGTTTTGCAAAGTGTCAGATCGCCCCCTGTCTGCAGCCGAGAGGTACTGCTGGACCGTGTCGCCGCTCACCTTTGAGGAGCTGCTCCTCGCAGACGCGATGGGAGCGGCTCTGCGGGGAAGGCGGCGGGGAGGAGGAGGCGCGGCGGGGAGGCGGCGCCGGCTCCTCGGGGGACTCCGGGTGGAGCAGCGGCAGCAGCGTGCTGCGGTAGTGCCAGCTGGAGTAGTTGGAGAAGTTGGAGCCGATGAGGCGGTCGGTGAACGCCAGCTCCTGGTCCACGGGCACGCCGGACATCTTCACCACCACTCGGCGATAGTCCCAGCAGTGGACTGGAGGAGGGGCGGGGGGGGGAGGTGGGGGGAGCAGGGAGTGAGACGTGGTCGGAGAAAGAAAAATAAAAAGGGGTGAAGGTATCAGATCTTCTCGACTCCGTCACTCACAGTTGCGGTCGTCCAGGCTCAAGCAGCGGTCGCACAGGCCCAGCTCCCGGGCCCAGTCCGGTCGGGGCAGGCGGTTCGAGACCCAACCCCGGTGGTGCCAGCTGCCGTACGACTTGGGGTTCACTTTCAGGCAAGACTCCAGGAAGGACAGCTCGGCCTCGTAAATCTTCTGCACTTCGTCCTCGTCCCTAGAGCGACAACAACGAGAAAAATATTTTTAAAAAACACCGTCCTCCCGTCACGTCTCTGGTGGTTTACCAGTCAGACTCGGTGACGGGCAGGAGGCGTGGTGACCTCTGACCTCACGGTCTCCAGGTGCATCAGGGTCTCTCTGCGGTAGTTCCACAGGGTTCCGAAGTCCGGATTGGACGAGAGGAGCTGCTGAGTAACCTGGAGAGCCCCCTCATCCCAGATGCCCTCCTTTCTCTGGAATACAGGAAGTGAGAGAGAGAGAGAGAGAGAGAGACAGGAACGAAGGAAGGAAGGAAGGAAAGTAGAATGTAAAGAAGGGAGCAAAGAGAAAGAAGGAAAGGAAAAAAGAAAATAAGGAAGGATGGAAAGAAGTGATCATAGAGATAGAAGGAAAGAAAGGAAGGAAGGAAAGAAGAAGGAAAGAAAGGGTTGATGAAAAGAAGGAAAGAAAGGAAGGAAGGAAAGAAGACGGAAAGACGGATGAAAGAAGTGAGCAAAGAGATAGAAGGAAGGGAAGAAGAGGGAAAGAAAGAAAGGATGGATGGACAAAAAGAAGCAAAGAAAGGAAGAAAGAAAAAATAAGGAGGGAAAGAGAGGGAGGAAGAGATGAAGGAAAGAAGGAAGGAAATATATAAATAGATCTATAAATACATGTTGATGTAAATGTAACCGATTGTGTGAAATGACGTCGCCTCATGTGACGTCACATATCCTGTGATGTCATCATAATGATGACGTCACAGGATATGACATCACAGGATATGACATCACATATCCTGTGATGTCATCATCAGATGTTTATAGAATAACGACCTTGGAGAAGCAGGCGTCTCGTGCAGCCAAGTAGACCTTCAGCTTCTTCTCCCGTTCCTTTCTTTTCTCCTCCTCCTGCTGGGCTGTAGACTTCACCTTCACTCGGCCATGCTGTCGAAAGAAACAACAACAACAACAACAACAATAGAATGATAATCACTGCAGGAGTTGTTATATTAGGATATCCTTTTGTTTAGTTTAATTAGGTGTTGTTGTTGTTGTTGTTGTTGTTGTTGTCCAGGTATACTTGGACAACAACATGGTTTGTTAATTTGTTTATGAATTGGGTAACACTGTGGGCACCTGGGGTTATATGTAAGAGGGGACAGGTACAGGACCAGCATGCACCTGGGGTTATATGTAAGGAGAGACAGGTACAGGACCAGCATGCACCTGAGGTTATATGTAAGGAGAGACAGGTAAAGGACCAGCATGCACCTGGGGTTATATGTAAGGAGAGACAGGTACAGGACCAGCATGCACCTGGGGTTATATGTAAGAGGGGACAGGTACAGGACCAGCATGCACCTGGGGTTATATGTAAGGAGAGACAGGTAAAGGACCAGCATGCACCTGGGGTTATATGTAAGGAGAGACAGGTAAAGGACCAGCATGCACCTGGGGTTATATGTAAGGAGAGACAGGTACAGGACCATCATGCACCTGGGGTTATATGTAAGGAGAGACAGGTACAGGACCAGCATGCACCTGGGGTTATATGTAAGGAGAGACAGGTAAAGGACCAGCATGCACCTGGGGTTATATGTAAGGAGAGACAGGTACAGGACCAGCATGCACCTGGGGTTATATGTAAGAGGGGACAGGTACAGGACCATCATGCACCTGGGGTTATATGTAAGGAGAGACAGGTAAAGGACCAGCATGCACCTGGGGTTATATGGAAGGAGAGACCGGTACAGGACCAGCATGCACCTGAGGTTATATGTAAGAAGAGACAGGTAAAGGACCAGCATGCACCTGGGGTTATATGGAAGGAGAGACAGGTACAGGACCAGCATGCACCTGAGGTTATATGGAAGAGGAGACAGGTAAAGGACCAGCATGCACCTGAGGTTATATGGAAGAGGAGACAGGTAAAGGACCAGCATGCACCTGGGGTTATATGTAAGAGGAGACAGGTAAAGGACCAGCATGCACCTGGGGTTATATGTAAGAAGAGACAGGTAAAGGACCAGCATGCACCTGAGGTTATATGGAAGAGGAGACAGGTAAAGGACCATCATGCACCTGGGGTTATATGTAAGAGGAGACAGGTAAAGGACCAGCATGCACCTGAGGTTATATGTAAGAGGAGACAGGTACAGGACCAGCATGCACCTGGGGTTATATCTAGGAGCAGACAGGTAAAGGACCAGCATGCACCTGGGGTTATATGTAAGAGGAGACAGGTAAAGGACCAGCATGCACCTGAGGTTATATGGAAGAGGAGACAGGTAAAGGACCAGCATGCACCTGGGGTTATATGTAAGAGGAGACAGGTAAAGGACCAGCATGCACCTGAGGTTATATGGAAGAGGAGACAGGTAAAGGACCAGCATGCACCTGAGGTTATATGGAAGAGGAGACAGGTAAAGGACCAGCATGCACCTGAGGTTATATGGAAGAGGAGACAGGTAAAGGACCAGCATGCACCTGAGGTTATATGGAAGAGGAGACAGGTAAAGGACCAGCATGCACCTGGGGTTATATGTAAGAGGAGACAGGTAAAGGACCAGCATGCACATGGGGTTATATGGAAGAGGAGACAGGTAAAGGACCAGCATGCACCTGAGGTTATATGTAAGAGGAGACAGGTACAGGACCAGCATGCACCTGAGGTTATATGTAAGAAGAGACAGGTAAAGGGGGTTATATGTAAGAGGAGACAGGTAAAGGGGGTTATATGTAAGAAGAGACAGGTACAGGACCAGCATGCACCTGGGGTTATATCTAGGAGCAGACAGGTAAAGGACCAGCATGCACCTGGGGTTCTATCTAGGAGCAGACAGGTACAGGACCAGCATGCACCTGAGGTTATATGTAAGAGGAGACAGGTAAAGGACCAGCATGCACCTGGGGTTATATGTAAGAAGAGACAGGTAAAGGGGGTTATATGGAAGAGGAGACAGGTAAAGGGGGTTATATGTAAGAGGAGACAGGTAAAGGACCAGCATGCACCTGGGGTTATATGTAAGAAGAGACAGGTAAAGGGGGTTATATGGAAGAGGAGACAGGTAAAGGACCAGCATGCACCTGGGTGGGCCTATGTTTTGAGGCAGCACAATAGGAACCACTACAATAGGAACCACTACAATCCCACCATGCACAACAGGAACCAAAGCAGTGACTATTGCTTTGAGCCAATGAAACATCGCTTACCATCTTCCTTCCTGTTTATGGAGAAGACTTTCCCCCAAAAGATCTGTTTGAGAAGGACACCGAGGAGTTACCTTCAGGGTTATGTTATTAATAACTCTTAAGTTTATATCTGGTCCTCAGTGTTTACATGTTTAGTGAAAACACTGCAGCTAGCAGCCTCATTAGCCCCGCGCCCAGTAAACAACAACACTGAAGAACAGAACAACAGTCGCCTCCGACTGTAATATATAAATATAAACATATATATATATATAATATAATGTCACGACACGCGCACCTGTCCGTTTCTTCCCGTGGCTTGTTGTCAGTGTCGTTTGATTTGTCGTGTCACTATCAGGCTTTCTGACGACTACAATTATTCACTTCCGGCTCGGGAAATCTACGTCACTGCGAGCGTCATCTCGAGCGCGACGGCAGGCGATTTTTGTCGCCCTCTGGTGGACAATACGGCGAACAGCAGGAACACTCATAATACAACAGTGGAAGAAGTATTCAGATATTATACTTGGTGGTAAAAATAGCATTTTTAAATGTATCTAAGTATATTTACTCAAGTACTGTACTTATTTTTTTTCGGATTAATTACGCAAAATAACAAATAAATTATGATTATTCATATTTTATTATATTTATTTTTAATTATTATTATTTTATATTAAGCCACCCAGCGGTAAATTAGGTAATTTAAATGAGCTCCAGGTACAAGTCCATTAAACTCATTAGAACACATTAACACATCAATAATAATAATATACTAAATATGATATAATATTCTGAAATGGGCCATTATGCATAATGAGTACTTTTTGTATATTTTGATACTAATACTTTTGTACTTTTTAAAAAGATTTTGAATGATGCCTTTTCACTTGTAATTGAGTATTTCTACACTTTAGTATTAATATTTTCACTTAATACTTCTTACTCTTAATGCTACAATGTACACAAGTAAACACATTAAAAATCATACAAAAGTTTATGCATCAAAATATACTTAAAGTACCAAAGGTAAAAGTAAAAACTGTGCCGAATCATATAGTGTATTATATTGCAATGCACTATATTTAACATTGTTTACTAAATATATATAAAGAAGAAAAAGAGAATCTAAACATTTATAGGCAAAAAAAGAGATAAAATACATAATAAAGTAGTATAAATCAGATGGTTATTGTAAATTAATACACTGAATGAAGTAAATGTATATAGCTTCAATATCAATAAAAACCCAGATTGACGATCATTCGCCTTTAATTTCTTTAGAGGACGTAAAATCACGATAATCAGTCGCATCCAATAACAAGTTTGCTACATTATGAAAACAATATATTGTGTAATTAATGTTTTTTTAAAGGGCAGGAGATCTGGTTCAGTTTAATGATTGTAATGTTTTATTAGAATATAATCACTTTCATCATTATGATGATGACATCACAGGATATAAGGCGACGTAATTTCACACGTTCAGTTACATTTACATCAACATGTATTTATAGATCTATTTATATCTTTCCTTCACTCTTCCTTCTTTCTTTCCTACCTTCCTCTCTTTCTTCCCCTCCTTATTTCCCTCTTTCTTTCCTTCTTATTATCCTTCCTCTCCTTATTTTCTTTCTTCCTTTCCTTCTTTCTCTTTGCTCCCTTCTTTACATTCTTCCTTCCTTCCTTTCCATCTTTCTTTCCTTCCTTCCTTTCTTTCTTGCTGTCCGTCTTCCTGTTGTCAGTTTTTCACCCCCATTAATTAAACATAGTAACAGAAAATACAATTAGAAATATAATTATGTACAAAAATCAAGAAATATAAATATAGAGAAAAATAAATCTACACTAAAAATACAAAATATAAATCGTTTTTTTTTGCTAATTTCTTTCTTATATCTTTCCTTCCCTCTTCCTTCTTTCTTTCCTAGCTTCCTCTCTTTCTTTCCCTCCTTATTTTTTTCTTTCTTTCCCTCTTTCTTTTCTTCTTCTTTCCTTCCTACCATCCTTTCCTTATTTCCCTTTCTTTCCTTCTTCTTTCCTTCCGTCCATCCTTTCTTTCCTTCTTTCCTTTCCTTATTTCCCACTTTCTTTCCTTCTTCTTTCCTTCCTTCCACCCTTTCTTTCCTTCCTTTCTTTCCTTCCATCCATTATTTCCCACTTTCTTTCCTTCCTTCCACCCTTTCTTTCCTTCCTTCCTTCCTTCCATCCATTCTTTCCTTCTTTCTATCCTTCTTCTTTCCACCCTTTCTTTCCTTCCATCCATTATTTCCCTCTTTCTATCCTTCTTCTTTCCTTCCTTCCTTCGTTTCCTTCTTTCCCTCTTTCTTTTCTTCTTCTTTCCTTCCTACCATCCTTTCCTTATTTCCCTTTCTTTCCTTCCTTCCTTTCCTTATTTCCCACTTTCTTTCCTTCTTCTTTCCACCCTTTCTTTCTTTCCTTCCATCCATTCTTTCCCTCTTTCTATCCTTCTTCTTTCCTTCCTTCCTTCGTTTCCTTCTTTCCCTCTTCCTCTCATTCTATCTCTTTGCTCTTGCTAATTTCTTTCCGGTCGTGACATTAATTAAACACCAAAATTAAAACTTGTTTTTGTCATCGTGAGACGCGGCGGTCGACCCTGGAAATGTTTCTTATGAACGAATCTCAGGTTGTTTTTCTCCGACCGCTCGTTGTACCGAACAAGGAAGTCAACGTTGTCCATTTGAGTGCTTTTATGTGTCGGAGGTCAAAGTAAATACAAGAGGCATGAATGCTCTTTGTTAGACCGTGTTTTCACCAAGTCGAGGCCAGCATGAAAGAAGGAAGAAGGCAGTTCGGTATAAAAAAACATCACATTTTACCTCCTCGCCATAGATGGAATACACATCGCTCATAATGACGGAGTTTGATAACTGAATGGATCATTTTGCTTCAGAAGTGAAGAAGCGTGACATAATCAAGAATCTGCAACTTGCATGAATTAATGAGAATTTCAGATATTCCTGTGAGCAAAAACAAAATGTATTCCCGTTCAAGAATTGAGCCAAAAGCGAATGAGAAAAAAAAACGTAAAAAAAAAAAAAAAATCCCCTTAATGTATATTCTTTGCATTTAAAGTGCATAAAGTTTATTTTCACACCAATGGAGGCGACTCATTCATGATTATTCTTCTACTTCGGAGTCCAGGTCGTCGTACGGCAGCACCGATCTGTAGCCGGACGTCTGAGAGAAGTTCAGGGTCATCTGGTTGTCGAAGTTTCTTCCGATCTTAATCGTGGAAAGCCAACCGAGAACGTTGTTGAAGTGGCTCGTTGGATCCTCCCTTTGAGGCAGAGAGCCGGCGACAGATGGATCCGGATTCTCTCCTTTCACTGTGAATTAGACCAGACACACGACGCTCAGTGCTGCTGGTGACGGACAGGAGAAGCCCCGCCCCTTCGGGTGGAGCTCGTTAATTACTGAATTATGTTTGGGAAAATATCGTAAATTACTAAATTAGGTTTGTGAAAAGATCGTAACTTACTAAATAGTTTTGGGAAAAGATCGTAAATTACTAATTAGGTTTTGGAAAAGATCATTAGTTACTAAATTAGGTTTGAGAAAAGATCGTAACTTACTAAATAGTTTTGGGAAAAGATTGTAAAATACTAATTAGGTTTGGAAAAAGATCGTAACTTTCTAAATAGTTTTAGGAAAAGATCGTAAATTACTAATTAGGTTTTGGAAAAGATCATTAATTACTAAATTAGGTTTGAGAAAAGATCGTAACTTACTAAATAGTTTTAGGAAAAGATCGTAAAATACTAAATAGGTTTGGGAAAAGATCGTTATTACTAAACTAAATAGGTTTGGGAAAAGATCGTGAAATACTAAATTAGGTTTAGGAAAATATCGTATATTACTATGTTAGGTTTAAGAACATATCGTAAATTACTAGATTAGGTTTAGGAAAAGATCGTAAATTACAAAATGTTGTTTTAGGAAAAGATCATGAAATACTAAATTAGGTTTGGGAAAAGATCGTAACTTAGTAAATAGTTTTGGGAAAAGATCGTAAAATACTAAATAGGTTTAGGAAAAGATCGTAAATTACGAAATTTTGGGAAAAGATTGTTTTAAGATGATTGATGCTAACTCGGCTATTATATGTGAAGAATATGAGAATCACGTGACTCACGACTGACGTGACAAAATCTCTCCGTTCACTATCATACTTTTTTTTTTCCTGAAACGCGTTCTCATGGCGAACACTGGAAAGGGGCGGGACTTAGCCTCACTGTGATATAAATAGGAATCCCATGTATACTCACAGTCTGGGATGAAGAAGTCCATGCTGCCCAGCAGAAGACTCGAGGATTTCATTTCGATGTCTTTATCCAGCTTTTCAATTTCCTCTTTGATTTTCAAGGATAAGATGTCCTCCTTCTCCTTTCCATCCTTCTTCTTAAAGCCAATACCCTTGGCTGAAAAAATTAATAAATAATCAGAAACAACAGAATATCGACGGGAGAACAAATCATTCATAAAACACTCACTCAGTGACATGGATCTCGTGCTCCTCTTGCTCCCATTGACCTCCTCCTGCAGCTCGAGGAGCGTCTCCCTGAAGCCCGCCATCAGCTCCAGCTCCCTCCTCTTGTACTCCTCCCCCAGGCGCTGCTTCAGCACCAGCTTCAGCTGCCTCCTCCCGAAGTTCTCCTCGATTCTCGGGTAGACGTCGCCCATCTCGGGGCGGAAGAGCCGGCCGTCGTTGGCCGCCACCATTTCCTCGATCTTCTCGAACAGCTCGATCACCTGACCCGGGTCCGTTTTCTTCGCGTTGTTCACGACGTGGTATTTGTCCTCGCACTTGTCGATCAGCCAGCGCAGGGCGCCGTGCTCCCTCTCGATGTGCTCCTCCACGGACTCGTCCGCCAGATGGTCTCCGTACGTGAACAGAACCACGGCGTGTTTCCAGATGGCGGCCTCGAAGAGGTTCATGCGCTCCTCCAGGGCGGCCCGCTGGGCCTCTCCGAAGGTCAGGTCCAAGGGGACCACCAGCAGCACGGCGTGGACCCCCGCGGGGCTCAGCGAGAGGCCGCGGGCTATTTCTCGGTCCCTCTCTTTGGAGCAGTAGAAGGGACTCTTCCTCCAGCCCGGGGTGTCGATGACCGTGACCACCCTGCCGGCCACTTTCCCTGTCTCCATCTGACACGACTCGTTCTCGCAGGTGGCGAACACTTCTCTACGGAGGAGGTTATTTCCTGTCGCGCTCTTCCCAAACGTCTTCTGGCCGAGCATCACGATCGTGAGCTCCTGTAGTTCTTGACTGTTGTCTGAGGAGAAGAAAAACAACAACTGCAGGGTGAAAACATGCTTACGTTGCAGTACAGATTCATAAAAGGTTGCTTGACCCTCGTTAAAGATGCATTGCGTAGCCAGAACCTTTGTTTAAAACATTTAAAATAACCAAAAGAATGTGAAAAGGTTACAGTGTTGACCTGATGTACCTGTAGCCCCGCCCCTAAAGCATCCCCTGCTTTATGGTCTGTTTGACTAAATGGACCACAATTTACTAAATGAACATCACGCTGTATTGAAGAAGACTCGAAACTAGAGATTGAGACCAAAAACTCATGTTTACAATGTTTACTGAGGGAATAAATCAAGAGAAGTAGAGTCATTTATATAGACTTCTATACAACCAGAGGAGTCGCCCCCCTGGTGGTCAGGAGAGAGAATGCAGCTTTAACACATGAAGCATAGACTTCTATACAACCAGAGGAGTCGCCCCCTGGTGGTCAGGAGAGAGAATAATCAAGAGAGAAGTAATTTTCTCATAGACTTTCATGAACCATTTGTACCTCTGAGGATTTTTCTTTTGGCCACGACTTGACTTTTCCTCACGTGCGCCGCTTCCACCACGCTTGATCTTCTCTCTTCGATCGTCAGAAATATCTTGCCGTCTGGGACAAAGTAATCCCCACCGTTTCCAGCCACGGTCTCGGTGATCTTCTCCAGCATCTCCGCGATCTGAGTCCCATCGTCGGCATTCTTGTTATCGATGACGTGGTACCTGTTTCCGCACCGGTCGACCAGAGACCTCAGCGCCTCCCCTTCGCCTTCGATGTACTCCTCCACGGTGTGACTTCCCAGCCAGTCGCCTCTGGTGAAAACCACAACCGTGCGTCTCCACACTCCTTCTCCGAGAAGCTCCACGTGCGTCGTCACCGCTTCCAAGTGATTGGCGTTAAACGACGCGTCCACGTCGATCACAAGCAGGAAGACGTGCGGCCCGGGGAGGCACAGGAAGGGGCTGCGTATCACTTCCTCCCTGGTCGCCTCGGGGGTCTCCAGCACGGAGAAGCCTTTCCACCAACCCGGCGTGTCAACGACGGTTATCGCCGTTGAGCCCGCGAAACCGTGCCGGGCCACCGAGTGCGCCGTTCTTTTCCCGTCTTCTTGCTCTTTGAATCCCAGGACAGAGTTCCGCAGCAAGGTTTTCCCAACGCTTCGGCTTCCCAAGAGAACCACGCGGAGCTCCGGGAGGGTATTCATCTCTTCTGGTGGGACGAAGACAAAGTGAGATTATTGAATTCAACGTAGAAGAGACAAACTAATGTTAAGCAATTCATTAATACATGATGAATTGCTTAACATTAGTTAATGGTAATTTTATTTAGAAAGATCCATCAATGCTTTGACCAGTCATTTATATAGACTTCTATACAACCAGAGGAGTCGCCCCCTGGTGGTCAGGAGAGAGAATGCAGCTTTAACACAGGAAGCATATACTTCTATACAACCAGAGGAGTCGCCCCCTGGTGGTCAGGAGAGAGAATGCAGCTTTAACACATGAAGCATAGACTTCTATACAACCAGAGGAGTCGCCCCCTGGTGGTCAGGAGAGAGAATGCCGCTTTAACACATGAAGCATAGACTTCTATACAACCAGAGGAGTCGCCCCCTGGTGGTCAGGAGAATTAAGTTTTTAAGACACTTCATCATCGGTATTACTGAAATTTGAGGAGGCAATACATTGAGGTGCATTCTAATCATTGAGAGGTTAATTGTAATCAAATCGTGACGCAGGTGGAGATTCACACCTCAATCATTCTAAGGGAAAACATGATTTGCATAGATCGCCCTAAGTGACGCATACAGGCCCTTTAAGTGCATCCAATGTGACCCTCACCTGGAATGAGTGTCCTCATTAGTGATCTCTGTTCTTGGGACCTCCCCCTTCTCACTTCCGCCCTCTCGGCCACCTCTCGCTGCGTCTCTTTAATGGCGCTCAGCGTCTGCTCGTCCACCTGGTAGCACCTGCCGCCGTTGTCCCACGTCAGCTCGTCCACCTTCTGCAGCAGCCGCGTCACCTGACCGCCGTCTCCCCGGTCCTTGTTGTTGAACACGTGGTAGCGGTTCCTGCATCGCTCCGTCAGCCGCCTGAGCGACTCGCCCTCGCTCTCGATGTGCTGCTCGATCGTCTTCCCGCCCAGGAAATCCCCGCAGGTGAAGAGCACCATGGTGTGTCGCCAAACCCGCTCCCCGAGGAGCTTCATGTGCTCCTCCACGGTCCTCTTGCTCTCCGCGGAGAAGGCCGAGTCCACGGGGACAACGAGGAGGAAGACGTGCGGGCCGGGCGGACACCTGGACGCGTTGAGTTTAAACCGCCGCTTGTCCCCCTCCGGGATCTCGGTGAGGGAGAGGGAGTGGCTCCACCCCGGAGCATCGACCACGACGAGCCGCCGGCCCTGCACCGCGACGTGCCTCACTTCGGTCTGAGTGGTTCTGGTTCGGCCGCACTCGAACCGATCCTTTCCCAGGATGGTGTTGCCGGAGACGCTCTTGCCGGCCCAGCGCCCGCCGATCAGGATGAGTCTGACCTCCGCCAGGGTGGCGCTCTCGCTCCCCTCTGGAAGAACAAAAGAACTCTTTTTATTCAAATTTCGGGGCACCAGAAACTTTGTGAAAACGGCTTCCTCGGCTTGACGATAATGGATTTCGTTGCGATCAATTTGCTTTTCATTCAAACGACTGCAGGTCTCACGCCGAGCGTCACTAAAGACGAGGCAGACGGGATAAACGAGGAAGACGAGGTCACGGCGGGCGCTGCCTCGGCTGCTTCTCCTGACTGACGGAAGAGGAACCTTTTGGTGAACTCGTGCTTGTGTGGTACCTCTGGGACTTCCTCTGGGAGTTATTTTTGACTCTTTTGATCACTTTTCATTTGAGAGACACAGTCGGAAGACTGTCAGTAAATTGAGATTTCAAAGACTTTAAAAACATTTTTAGAATGACCCTGAACCAAAACAGAATAATAATAATAATAAAGACAAGATCAAAAGACACTTGTAGTAGACAAGCAGCAATTGTGCATTGCATTGCACAACGACCTCGAGGTGCGTCTATTTCCCTCGTGATTAAGTATTTACTCTAAACTGTTCGGGTGGAGTTTCAAACTTGCAAGGAAGAGGAATGTTTTGATAACCTGACGGTAATCTAAAAGCGCAGTTTCTCTTAACTGGCAGTCAAATCCGGTTGAACTGGTTTTTGTTGGCATCAGTCTGCAGGCGTCCGTGTTTCCTTTTAATGCGAAGCAAGACTCAGAGTTTGGGGAAATGAATACGTCGTGCGGACGGCGTACCCCTTGTTTTGATCTCACAGTAAACAACTTATAAAGGGCATGAACGAAAGGGAACACCACGAGCTTCGAGAGCTGATCCGAGCTGTAAAGAGAAGACAAAACAGGGGCACCTCGAATGCATCACGAAAAAAGAGCACAAAACAAACGTTTCCGCCTTAACTGATTCACAAGATGGAGGTGAGGTAAGTGTTTACACTCGAACCAAAAACACGTCTGAGCGTCGCACCGATCGAAAAACATAATCACAACGATATGAAGAAGAAGGCCTTTTGAAAAAGATCCATTGGAACAACACATTGATTCCTCGTTACTTTTAAAGCACGTAGACGATTGAATTTTCATTTTTTGAGAGTGAAACTCACCGAGATCGTTTTCCATTTTCACCCCTCTTCTCTTCTCAAAAGCTTCAGTCGAGCGTTTGTCCTCGAGGGGGGAAATATTTGAAGGGAAACGGGGTCTCTGGCCTATTTTAACGGCCTCCTCTCCACAGCTTTGAGGGAAGGAGTGAAACAACAGAGCGAACGGAGAGTCTCACATTACAGAGGGAACCGGTTCCACTGGTCACAACACGCAACGGATGACGAATAGACCTGAACAGACTTCCATAGACAATAACATGCTTACGCAACCGTTGGTGTCTTTGGAAGTCTGTTTAGGACCCAAGGACATGGTCTAACCTCAAACCCAGGACATGGTCTAACCTCACACCCAGGACATGGTCTAACCTCACACCCAGGACATGGTCTGACCTCACACCCAGGACATGGTCTACCCTCACACCCAGGACATGGTCTAACCTTACACCCAGGACATGGTCTAACCTCACATCCAGGACATGGTCTAACCTCACACCCAGGACATGGTCTAACCTCAAACCCAGGACATGGTCTAACCTCACACCCAGGACATGGTCTAACCTCAAACCCAGGAGATGGTCTAACCATACACCCAGGACATGGTCTAACCTCACACCCAGGACATGGTCTAACCTCACACCCAGGACATGGTCTGACCTCACACCCAGGACATGTTCTGACCTTACACCCAGGACATGGTCTAACCTCACACCCAGGACATGGTCTAACCTCACACCCAGGACATGGTCTGACCTCACACCCAGGACATGGTCTAACCTCACACCCAGGACATGGTCTAACCTCACATCCAGGACATGGTCTAACCTCACGTCCAGGACATGGTCTAACCTCACACCCAGGACATGGTCTACCCTCACACCCAGGACATGTTCTGACCTTACACCCAGGACATGGTCTAACCTCACATCCAGGACATGGTCTAACCTCACACCCAGGACATGGTCTACCCTCACACCCAGGACATGTTCTGACCTTACACCCAGGACATGGTCTAACCTCACACCCAGGACATGGTCTAACCTCACACCCAGGACATGGTCTAACCTCACACCCAGGACATGGTCTACCCTCACACCCAGGACATGTTCTGACCTTACACCCAGGACATGGTCTAACCATACACCCCGGCCCGTTCACTCCGCTCTTCATCTACCAATCGACTTGTGACCTTTCGTCGGAAACTAAAAACACATATTTTCTGACTGTACCTTGAATAAGACCAATTAGCAGATCAGTGGCACTTGAATGTCACATACTTATGGTATTGCTTATGGTATTTTTGTAGTTTGGGCTTTCTTGAAGAAACGTTACTTTCTTGATCCTTGTTGTTCTGAGTTTGTACTCGTGGTTTATTGCACTTATTGTAAGTCGCTTTGGATAAAAGAGTCAGCTAAATGACATGTAATGTAATGTATCACTGAAGCTGATCCAAGAGGCTTTTTAAAGAGTTTATTTAATTTGAGGGTGAATTTGTTCATCTGAAACTATTGAAGATATGCATTAATTCTGTGTAAAAGTGTGTGAGAGAACTTTACAAACCAAGGGCAGGAAATGTAAAAAAAAAAAAAAAAAAAAGAGTTTGGGTCCTTGCGGCCCTTCTTGAAGAAACCCGACCCGCTTTGTCACGTGACCAAATCAATAACTACAAACTGTCAGAAAACAGCACCGACTGAACCGCCCCCCAGGGTCGGTCGGTCTCCAAGCGTTCACAACGACGGCGGTCCTTTTAAGCTCCGGGAAACAACTGTTTATCCAACAGGTCGGACATCTCCATCCAGGACAGGTCCCACTGCACCTCCGTCACCTCCTGGTCGGTCGCAGGAAGCTCCACCTCCGGAAGGGTCTCTTTGGAAAGGGGCCAACGGCGACGGGTGCAAAACGTCCGGCACCTTTCGCACAAAGACAACAATCAGGGAAGCGTTCGCCGGGGCGATTCGTGGCGGGCTGGCAGGTTTTTTATAGAGACTGACCTTTGGTGGCGAGCTAGCCACACAGTGAGAGGAATGAGGAAGAGAAGGACGACTACGCAGGAGATAAGGATCCATTTCCAGGAGCCTGGCGAGGAGAACAAACGATGTTTGTTTTAGTGTCAGTTGAACCAGGAAGTGCATCACTCTCTATTATATTATAGGTGCTTATGTTACAGTACAAGTTAATAAAAGGTTGTTCAAAGCAATGCAACGTGTATGATTAAGAATTTTAGTTTAAAACATTTAAAATAAATAACCATTATCAGGTGGCAAGGTTACAGTGTTGACCATATGTCGTCACTGGTAGACCTGTCAATCACCTTGTCGCCCCGCCCCTAAAGCATACCCTGCGTTATGGTCTGTTTGACTCTAAATGACCATAATGTACTAAATGAACATCACGCTGTATTGAAGAAGACTTGAAACTAGAGATTGAGACCAAAAACTCATGTTTGCAATGTTTACTGAGGGAATAAATCAAGAGAAGTAGAGTCATTTATATTGACTTCTATACAACCAGAGGAGTCGCCTCCTGGTGGTCAGGAGAGAGAATGCAGCTTTAACACATGAAGCCTAGACTTCTATACAACCAGAGGAGTCGCCCCCTGGTGGTCAGGAGAGAGAATGCAGCTTTAACACATGAAGCGTAGACTTCTATACAACCAGAGGAGTCGCCCCCTGGTGGTCAGTAGAGAGAATGCAGCTTCAACACATGAAGCGTAGACTTCTATACAACCAGAGGAGTCGCCCCCTGGTGGTCAGTAGAGAGAATGCAGCTTTAACACATGAAGCATAGACTTCTATACAACCAGAGGAGTTGCCCCCTGGTGGTCAGTAGAGAGAATGCAGCTTCAACACATGAAGCATAGACTTCTATACAACCAGAGGAGTCGCCCCCTGGTGGTCAGTAGAGAGAATGCAGCTTCAACACATGAAGCATAGACTTTACTTTTCAGAACCGGAGTTTGCTGCCTGATTACGTATTCCCTATAAAACTCTAATTAATGTATTGACAAAACAAAATAATGTTACCAATAGTGGAGGCTGCTGTCCCGTCTGTTGATGTGAAGTTTAAGCCTAAAACACAACAATCGACATCTTTCACTGGTCCGCCTATTTCACACAAAGCACAGTGGTGAATATTGATGAAGCCAGACAGCTGACCTGGATCAGGTCTCACTGACAACCAGGTTTCTGGACTCTCCATCTCGCCGGACGTACACTTGTAGTAGCCTTCATCGCCCCGCGTCACATTCTCAATAGTCATCTTTGTTCCCCCGTCTGAGCTGGAGGAGCTGTTAGTGGCGACTTCAGCTCCGTCTTTAAAGAAGGTTGTTTTGCTGTGATTTTCTGTCCAGTACTGACAACACAAAACCACTTCATCACCCTCCATTACGGGGGACGCCGGAGTCTTCAAGATGACGCCGCCATCTGTGGGACAAAGACAGTCGACATTGTACTCGCACACCACATTTAAACCCTCAGAGGCAAATTGTGCAGCTGTTAAAATAAAATAAAGATAAATGTTCCGTCTCGGTGCTCCTGTGATTTTTGTATTTAAATGAGGTAATCATCAGACATTTGGTGCCAAATTGGCCCCTTTTTATGCAAATAGTTGTTATTACAATAAATGAATAAAACTCCACAAAACTCCACAAAAATAAAGAAAGAAATTCTTCATAGTTCGGTTAAGGCAACAGAACTACTTTATTAGCTTAAGGAAAAGATTGTTTGGTTTAACTTTAATACGGAAGTGCAGATGTCATGTTTTGTACTTACTGGCGCAACAAAAAGTGGATTTTTCTGCTTTTTTCCTGCTGTATGAAAACAGCAGTTGTTGAAAAACACAATTTATAATGAACATGTTTCACCGTTTATAACTCTACACTAAAGTGAGCAGTGAAAATCACAAGGTTATACATTTGTGCAGAAGAAAAGAAGTCCCGATCTCAGCAAATGTCGTGACTATTTACGCAAAAAAATAAAATAATGGCCTCCGACCGCGTGGCCTCGAGGCTCAGAATCGGACTCACGGCTCACTATGACGTCGACGGCGTTGCTGCGGCCCCCGGCTCCCTCGCACCAGTACAGCCCGGCGCTCTCGGCGGCGGCGGTGAACGCGCACGCGTCGGGCCCGTCCGCGGCGACGTCGCCCCCTAGCGGCGAACACCGGTCGGTGCGTATGACCCGCGTGCCCTTCGCCGCTCGCCGCTCCCCGCTCCACCGCCTCAGCGTCCAGGCCGGGGGGCACCGCGCCGTGAAGCGCTCCCCTCTGAAGAGCTGCCGGCTGCCGGGAGTCAGAGTCAGGAGGGAGGAGGGAGGAGGCGTCTCTGGAGGAGACGAGGGAGACGGTCATACATATATAACATATATATACGTATACATATATGATGACTCAATGTAACTTTCTGACCCAGGCTAAGCTTCAATTTAATAGTAATGTGTTTTTAAAATGAGGCAAAAAATATAATATATTGAAAAAATTATCTGTTGCGTCCACAAACGAGCAGAATATGGAGTTATAACCGACCGGTGTGACGCTCATATGAGGCTCATCAACATGTCGTGTCCCGTGCTGCCTTCAGGTGCTGCAGGGATTTCAAGAACTGAAGGAGACGTTTTTTTCACACAGATTCACGGATCGGTGCCGACTCGAGCCGCTCACCTGTCACGCTGAGCACGGCCGGCTCGCTGAGCAGCGCCACAGGGGTGGCGTTGCTCGCCCGCCGCTCGGCTCGGCACCGGTACCCGCCCGCATCCTCCCGCGTCACCGCGACGATGGAGTAGCTGTCGCCCGAGACCCGGTGCCGGGGGCTCGGGGTCAGGGTCTGGGTCTGGGTCTGGGTCTGGATCGGGGTCGGGGGTCGGGCTTTGTGCTTGAACCAGCGGTAGCCCCACGCGGACCCGGAGCTCGACTCCACGAGGCACCGCAGCAACACGCACTCGCCGACGTAGACGTTTGACCCCGGAGGCCACAAGGTCACGCTGACCTTCAGGGTCTCTGCGGGAGAGACGGGGACTTCCATTATGGGATGTGTGTGTGTGTGTGTTTGTGTGTGTTTGTGTGAGTGTCTTTGTGTGAGTGTGAGTGTGTGTGTTTGTGTGTGTGTGTGTGTTTGTGTGAGTCCTTCAGATGTACCTTCAGATGGAGCGACTTGGAGATTGAATGCACCTGAAACACAAAGAAATTATTTCACACAAACACATTCAAAACACGCACACGCACGCACGCACGCACACACACACACACACACACACACACACACACACACACACACACACACACACACCTCTTTAACCCTAACCCTAACGTCCTTGGGGGGGGTCTCTAATTCTGCTGAGACATTCCTCTCAGTGTGACATGGAGGACAGCTTCCTGTTCCTTAATGACACTGTTTGTACTGCTACTCATCCCCATGGGAACGGAGGGAATGTACACACACATGCTGTGTTTCCCTGTGAGACAAACACACACACACACACACACACGTACGGTAACAGTCATGATACTCACACATTGACTCATTTATACACATTTATTAATAAAAACTATATATTATGAAGCTTTATGCAGAGGGGTTAGTTCACACAGCATTCAGAGACTCATTTATACACATTTATTAATAAAAACTATATATTATGAAGCTTTATGCAGAGGGGTTAGTTCACACAGCATTCAGAGACTCTTTTATACACATTTATTAATAAAAACTATATATTATGAAGCTTTATGCAGAGGGGTTAGTTCACACAGCATTCAGAGACTCTTTTATACACATTTATTAATAAAAACTATATATTATGAAGCTTTATGCAGAGGGGTTTGTTCACACAGCATTCAGAGACTCTTTTATACACATTTATTAATAAAAACTATATATTATGAAGCTTTATGCAGAGGGGTTTGTTCACACAGCATTCAGAGACTCATTTATACACATTTATTAATAAAAACGGAAGTTTCATGATGATATCTATATGGTTGATATTTTACCCTGTTGACCTGTAATGAAAACATGTATCCTGTAGGTCCCAGTCTGGTTTAATCTGGTTTACTCACCCAGCAGAGAGGAGATGAGGACGATGTTCATTCTGTCGGACGTCCAAAATCAGATGAGCTCCTCTGTGATTTACTTATTTATACTTATATATATTTAAAAAAAGAGAGAGAGAGAAAGGGCCAATACTTGTGATTTGAAGACTGAAGAGCAGAAGCTCATATCTCTGAGGCGGAGCTTCGGCCAGAGATGGTCATCTCGCCGGAGGCATTTCCTTCCTCCGTCAGGCGGTTACCGGGCGGAGTCTTCAGTCCGGGGGGGCATGCGTTGGGGTCAAGAGGTCAAGAGGCCGAATATCCACAAACACGACCAACGAGCTTCGTACCTGTGACCTGCTGAAACGATTGGAAGTTTATTTCTCAGTTTGCGTGCTGCTGGTGTGTTTTTTAAATTTTTTTTGAAGTCAACTTCTGCTTTTATATCTTCTCATTGAGGTTTTTGAATTTTTTTTGTCATCTTTTGTTTTCTCCACTTATCTCCTGAGTTGTTGCTCATTTTCCCTTTGGGGAATATTTCTTTTTTTAAAATTCCGTTTAATCCAATCGGTTAAAATCAGATGAAGTTTTGTTTAATTAAATAAGGGAATAATATAATAATAACCCCCCCAGTCAATAAAAAAAATATTTAATTTGTATTATTATAACCACGATAGCAGCATTCTCTATCACCTTGATTCAGACTAAAATATCTCAACAAATTTTAGTATAGATATAAAATGATATAACGACATTCGTGGTTCCCAGAGGATGAATCAGACTCTGGTGACCCCCTCTGACTTTTTGGGAGGTGAAAGTTGTCACTTATCCTGTGAAGTAAATCAACACATACTGGATGTATGTGTTAAAACTGCATTCTCTCTCCTGACCACCAGGGGGCGACTCCTCTGGTTGTATAGAAATCTATGCTTCATGTGTTAAAACGGCATTCTCTCTACTGACCACCAGGGGGCGACTCCTCTGGTTGTATAGAAGTATATGCTTCATGTGTTAAAGCTGCATTCTCTCTACTGACTACCAGGGGGCGACTCCTCTGGTTGTATAGAAGTCTATGCTTCATGTGTTAAAGCTGCATTCTGTCTCCTGGCTACCAGGGGGCGACTCCTCTGGTTGTATAGAAGTCTATACTTCATGTGTTAAAGCTGCATTCTCTCTACTGACCACCAGGGGGCGACTCCTCTGGTTGTATAGAAGTCTATGCTTCATGTGTTAAAACTGCATTCTCTCTCCTGACCACCAGGGGCGACTCCTCTGGTTGTATAGAAGTCTATGCTTCATGTGTTAAAACTGCATTCTCTCTCCTGACCACCAGGGGGCGACTCCTCTGGTTGTATAGAAGTCTATGCTTCATGTGTTAAAACTGCATTCTCTCTCCTGACCACCAGGGGGTCTACTCACCTGTGTGTGACGTCACTTCCTTCACACAGACTGGACAGTAAAGGTGAACCATGCACTAACAGGTCACACCTGCTGCTGCAATATGAGATTGAATGAAGACAAACCACCGTTGGCTTCTAATATCCAATATCGGTCCCTCGCTCTAGTTTTTAGTGCTACTTTAGTCTCGTTTCACTTTTATTTTTTATTTATTTCAGGAAGAACAATACGAGCCCCAGGATCGCAATTATTGTTTGATATAATCTTAGATATAATATAGTGTGGCATAATATAATATAATCACTCTAGTTGCTGCTTGCAGCCAAACACCCCTTTTGAGATATAAGTGTGCAATATAATTTTAGTATTGAAGATGATTAAACCACAGTGCATTTCCTGTAAATGTCCCCCCCCCCCCAGGTAAACTATCCAGCTGCCTCATTATGCCTCCGTGAGCCCCGCCCTCTCCTCGTCATCACCCCCTCCGCCCTCCCGTCGCTCCCTCATCCAGCCGCCCATCATCCTCATCGCGGTCCAGAGGGCTTCTTCCAGGAAGCGCGTCGGGCAGTCGGATGCGCTGCTGGGGAGAGAGAGAGAGAGAGAGAGAGAGAGAGAGAGAGAGAGAGAGAGAGGGAGAGAGAGAGAGAGAGAGAGAGAGAGGGAGAGAGAAAGAGAGAGAGAGCGTGGGGAGGAGAGGAGGAGGGGTGGCGATAGGAGAGAGGATCAGACATGGCTTCTAAGGAGATCACTGCCTCTGGTTTCGTGGGTGCGAGCAAAGACATCACAGGTGGGTAAAGACAGACCGTTTTGTTTCTTTTGCTCCGTGTTGCGGGTTAGACCCCCCCCCCCCTCCCCTCCCCCAGACCCCCCGTACCCCCGTACCCCCCTCATCCCTCCCCGGTGCGTCCGCGTCCAGGCTTTTCATCCGGACCGGCGACCGAACCGACGCATTGGACGGCGCGGGGGTCCTGAGCGACACCTTTCCCCCCGGTCTCGTCCCCGAGGCTCTCCGGGCTCGGCTTTGTCCTCCTCGGCGTGCATGTGAATCCGTTGATGTGCACGGAGAATTATATATCTATATATCTATATATATACCTTTTTATATACCTTTTTTACTGTCTGTAAATGTGCCTCTTCGGGGAGGATCAGGTATAGGAGAAGCTTTAGGCCACAGAGGGAAAAGGGGCGTTGTGGAGACATGATGCTGAGCGCGTGCGTGTTGTTCTCTTCTTTTTTTTCCTTAAAACCCGTTTCCGGGCACGATTCTCCTCCCTAGACCTGAACCCGGTTTTTAATCCGTGTTGATCCTGCAGCCCATAGCCAGCTGGAGCGCCATAGTGGTTGCGTGCGTGCGTGTGCGCGCGCCAAAGTGAAATAGAGAGCGCCACATGTTCGCTGTGCATCTCGCCAACACGCGCGCGCACGAGCTGTGGACAAACCCCTCGACAGAGAGCGCAAATATGTCCTTTTTGTTGTTGTTGTTGTTGTTGTAAATATATATTTTCTCAAACGGCAACAAAGTCACAGAGCAGCCTGGGAGTGAACGCACGCGCTCCCCAACACATGCTCGCGCTCTGCCGCTGCGTTGATTGCTCCTAATGGCTCAATTAGCCACACTGTGATGATTAATCCAGAGGAGTCCCCGCCTCCTCATCCAGTCACTGAGGTGGCCTCCTGCTGCCCTGACTGACAGGTGTGTGTGTGTGTGTGTGTTCATATATGTTATGAAGCTTTATGTAGAGGGGTTAGTTCACACAGCATTCAGAGACTCTTTTATACACATTTATTAATACAACTATATATTATGAAGCTTTATGTAGAGGGGTTAGTTCACACAGCATTCAGAGACTCATTTATACACATTTATTAATAAAAACTATATATTATGAAGCTTTATGCAGAGGGGTTAGTTCACACAGCATTCAGAGACTCATTTATACACATTTATTAATAAAAACTATATATTATGAAGCTTTATGCAGAGGGGTTAGTTCACACAGCATTCAGAGACTCTTTATACACATTTATTAATAAAAACTATATATTATGAAGCTTTATGCAGAGGGGTTAGTTCACACAGCATTCAGAGACTCATTTATACACATTTATTAATAAAAACTATATATTATGAAGCTTTATGTAGAGGGGTTAGTTCACACAGCATTCAGAGACTCTTTTATACACATTTATTAATAAAAACTATATATTATGAAGCTTTATGTAGAGGGGTTAGTTCACACAGCATTCAGAGACTCATTTATACACATTTATTAATAAAAACTATATATTATGAAGCTTTATGTAGAGGGGTTTGTTCACACAGCATTCAGAGACTCATTTATACACATTTATTAATAAAAACTATATATTATGAAGCTTTATGCAGAGGGGTTAGTTCACACAGCATTCAGAGACTCATTTATACACATTTATTAATAAAAACTATATATTATGAAGCTTTATGTAGAGGGGTTAGTTCACACAGCATTCAGAGACTCATTTATACACATTTATTAATAAAAACTATATATTATGAAGCTTTATGCAGAGGGGTTAGTTCACACAGCATTCAGAGACTCTTTTATACACATTTATTAATAAAACTATATATTATGAAGCTTTGTGCAGAGGGGTTAGTTCACACAGCATTCAGAGACTCATTTATTTATTAATAAAAACTATATATTATGAAGCTTTATGCAGAGGGGTTTGTTCACACAGCATTCAGAGACTCATTTATACACATTTATTAATAAAACTATATATTTTGAAGCTTTATGCAGAGGGGTTAGTTCACACAGCATCATCAATGCTCGACAGGAACAGTTCTCAGTGCACCATAAACGCTGATGCTCTGTTGCGAAAAATGACACTGAAGCATATCGCGTGTTGATGTCGGTGCAGAGCGTTTCTACTTTGTAAATGTCAGCCTCTTGTTGGGCTTCGCTCTCACGTGCACATTGAATCTCTCTTTTGTAACTTGTATAAAATCCTCAGGGTGATTTATCATCTGGAAGGTCAAAGTGATTCAGGGCGTCGGTTTGATTTGATCTCCTTCGAAAAGAGCCAATCAGACCATAGAGCAGGGTGTGCTTTAGGGGGCGGGGCTACCTTGTGATTGACAGGTCCCTACGTCACTCCTCCTCGGTCCCCAAATGTGTTCCCTTTCCTGTTCCCTGGTTGCAAAAAGAATCCAACATGGCGACGGCCAGGACGTCGAACTCGAGGCTTCAAAAAAAACGTCCGTGGCCGAAAGTCGTAAAAAAAGATGGACGAACTTTCGACGTTGTGTTCTTTTCTTTTCTCTTCTTTTCTTTTCTTTTCTTCTCCGTCCACAGAAAGCATCCGAAAGATCGTCGACAAATCCTCCATCAAGTTCATCCACGGGATCAAGCTCGACGCCAAGAGTGGCAAGACGGAGGACAGGATACTGGTGAGTTTCTCTCTTAAGGTGGGGGTGTGGGGTGTGTTGTGTGTGTGTGTGTGTGTGTGTGTGTGTGTGTGTGTGGGGGGCGCAGCCTTTGATTCTGGGGTGCTTTCATCAAAGAATGTGGGACAGAGATGTGAAGTCTGGATGTGAGTGAAGCTCCGCCAGCTATCTGGGTAAGAAATCTGGGGCAATCAGCTCCTCTATTATGGACCAGAACTTAGACCGGACCCTGCACGGATGCTCGTGCTGCAACACACACACATACACACACACACACACACACACACACACACACACACACACACACACACACACACACACACACACAGCTTGTATTGATCGAGTGCTCCTTTAAATGCGGCTAAACCACGTGATCTGATGTAATTTTTCAGGCCGGCTGCAACGACTTGAGTGCAGCTTTTTACACAGTTTAACCTCTGACCCCAGAGCAGTTTTGGGGCGTCCCGTGACATTTTGCAATATATATATATAATATATAATATATACAGAACAATCGTGACGAGAAGTAGAGAGAACAAATGTCTTTTGTGCAGAGTTACACAGAGACCTTGCCAATACATCATAAAGCTCTACGTGCTTTACTCATTGAACTATTTACATCTTTACTCCGCTGTGTGTCCGTCTCAGAGGAATCAATCACGGCTTCCTCAGAATTTACTGGTTTTTTTACAGGATCTGGTTAAAGCGAGAGGTTTACTGGGGGGGGGGGGATTTTAATTGAGACAGGGAGAATAAAAATGTTTTTTTGATGAAATATCATTAGTTTTGGCTCCGTTTTCTAACGTTTTTTTTTCTTCCCCTTCTGGCTGTGATAAACGCTGTAGTTCTTTTGGCGACTGTTTAAAAGAGAACTTGCTTCTCAATCCCGCCGGCGGGGCTTTTTTTGGGGGTTCAGAGGGTTAAAAGACTCCGCTGCCTCTCCTGCAGACGAGCCGCGCTCCCACGCTTAAACGTTTTAAGTTCTTTTTAGGTCAGAGCTTCTTTAATGTTGAGATCTGTCGTGGTTTCATGAATTCATCCTGATTTCTTCCTGGTCCCCTTTTGTTTCCCTCACTGGACACACGAAAGCACACCTTCGCTTTTGTGTTTATTTTGGAAAGGTTACAATCAGCGTGGGTTCCCTCTGGGTTCCCTCTGGGTTCCCTCCGGGTTCTCCGGCTTCCTCCCTCAGTCCAAAGACATGCAGCTCAGGTTAATCGGAGGCTCTAAACTGCCTCCATATGCTCTTAACTACCAACCCCTAACCCCGCCTCCCTCGTAACCTCCGTGCAATGCATTCTGGTCTTCTTAATCAACTTGGGTGTACGAGGCCTCTGACAGACCCCCCCATATCGAGCTGATCTCTCCTGGAAAAAAACAACAACCTCCCAGTGAAGTGGGAGAGCTGTAATGTTATTACCGCTTTTCATTGGAGGAGAAGCACATGAAGGAGGGGGGGGGCTTTGTCCGGGGGGGGGGGGGCGTTTTATCCGAGGATTGAGTAAATGATTGAGAGCGACGGAGCAGGAAGCAGAGCAGAGGGGAGTGTCAAGGTGGAGAGCAGCCACCACTGCTCTTTGTTTGCCTTGACAGAGAGAGACACTTACCTTGGCTTGCTACAGACTCCGCCCCCCCAAAGAAAATGGAAATTGATGCATATGAACTGGAATCAGGAGCTGAACCCGATTCATGCAACAACCGCACAACGCAAATGTTTTCATGAACGAGCGGCCGCAGAAAACGCTAAAACCTCACGTCGACTTTGCATTGCGCTTATAGAAAGAAAGAAAGAAAGAAAGAAAGAAAGAAAGAAAGAAAGAAAGAAAGAAAGAAAGAAAAAAGATCTCGCACTTCAGAACCGCAGGAATTTACCAAATTAGCGCCCGGTTAGCGTAGCGAAAGAAAATTAGCATTGGCGACGCATGAAAAACCTGCAGGAAACTTTTTCAATTGTGATATTTACATCGAGAATCTGGGAAACGACCCCCACCCCCCCCACACACACCACACACACACACACACCCACACACACACACACACACACCCCACCCCCGGAACGCTTTTAGCCGGATCGATGCATGAATATGGAAAGTGCTCATCATTACCATGGAAACACCCGGGACTATTTTTCTCTCTTTATTTGTTGTTTAGGTCCTCACCACATGGCGGCTCTACTTCCTGGCGCCAAAGATTCCCTCCAAGGTGCTTGTTACCGTCTGCAGCTGCAACATGAAGCTCTTCCTCCGGTCGTGAAATATTAACTTCTTGTCTGACTGTTTCTGGAACAAACAGATAGAAACCACCTTCAACTTCCTGGAGATTCGAGCGTTGAACTCCCACCCCGAGCACCAGGTGAGACGGCGGTTTACGTTAATAATAATCATTCATCGGAAAACTGTCCACGCTCTTTTAATGACTTGCTCTCTTCTGTTGTTGACGGAAGATCTTCTGACTCTCACTTTTTATGTGAGATCAAAGTCGTCTGTGCGATCTTTAATCTCACATTTTCGGGGGCGATTCGATAGATTAATCGTTTAAAAAATATGGCAGAAAATCCTGTTTTTAAGCCTCCTAAATTTCTATAATTTGATATCAAAGCAAACTGAATTTTAATCACCTCGGATTAAAGACGTTTAATCTATAAAATAATCAGAAAGTTGGTTCCCTGAAAGTAACTAATTTAGCCTTTTATTTTCGTATCACTTTATTCTGAAATAGAGAGTTGAAGGAATAATCCAGTTTTTTTACTCTTCTAGTTATTAATGGTGTAACGAAACAAACACAGCACTTTATTTTAAGATATTACATATTAGTATATCTACAGCTCTATTCTTCTGTCCAGGTGATCATCGACACCGACAAGTCCGGCTACTCGCTGAGGTTCGAGTCCCGCGAACACCTCAATCATGTGGTCGGCCATATTAATTTCGCCTTGTCTCGAATATTCAACAACTCCATTTTTGCGTAAGTTGTCACTCTTTTGTTTAGTTTTCTTGTTTTCTTGTTTTCCTTTTTTGTTTTTTAATGACCCGAAGATGAACGAGTCCTTGTGTTCGCAGCCCTTCCATCTGTCACTCAGACAGCGACCTCTCTGAGGGCAGCAGGAAGTACTCACCCAGCTCGGAGACGTCGGTGGAGACCCAGCGGGCCTGTGGTAAGACACACATCGCCGGCTAATATGGGAGTTTTGGGGGGGGGGGGGGGGGGGGGGGAGTTGGCTCGCGCCCAGATGTTCCTTGAAAAATGCTCCCGTCGTGTAAAATAATAAATTCATATCACAGACAAATGTTTCCGTGCATGTTTTTCCTGCCATTTTTTTACTCTTGTTGTCGCGGCAGGAAGCAGCTGTTCATCTCACTTTGTGTGTGCCCCCCCCCCCCCCCCCCTCCTCCTCTCATAGGAGGCTTCTCGGAGACGTACGCCGCTCTGTGCGACTACAATGGCATCAGCTGCAAGGAGGAAGTGCAGTGGGTAAGAGCTGTGGGACTGAGTGCTTTTGAGTGTTTTACGTATTCGGCGCTGTGCACAACATTGAAGGCGGGGGGGGGGGGGGGGGGGGGCTTAACAGGGCTCATGGGTAATGAATGATGCTCCCGCAGGACGTGGACACCATCTACCACTCCCAGGACAGCCGAGAGTTCAACCTGCTGGACTTCAGCCACCTGGAGAGCAGGTGAGAGGACGGAGAGCGCGCTCGCGTGTCATCGCGCGCGCGGCGGCGCCTCGTTGACCTCGACTTCCTCTCTTCCAGGGATCTGGCCGTGATTGTCGCGTCGATGGCGTACAACACCTGGTTCACTAAACTGTACTGCAAAGACCTGCGGATAGTGAGTAGGAGTTCTGGAAAAGAGACGTCTTTTTTCTCCCAGTACAAACTCTTGAAAAGTTCTTTTAAGGCTACGACGAGGAAACTTTCCTTTTGTGTTGATTCTGGCGCCCCCTGTGGACGCAGGCGGTAGTGTCTCCGATCGGCAGACTGCCCACGCTCGTGAATCTTTCCTTTTTTCTTTTCTTACCAGGGGTCAGAGGTCACGGAGCAGGTCCTGCACACGATCAGCAAATCCTCCAGCCTGGAGGAGATCACTCTGGAGAACGCCGGGTTAAAATCGTGAGTTTAATTTTTCACACATTCGATCTTCTTCTCGACGATCGGACGAGCTTCTCGAACTTTTTCGGTTAAAAATCCATCCAGGGAGAGGGCAACGCTAAATCACTCCCTTATTGTTCGTCCGTAATAACCCACGGACCCACTTCACAGGGACTTCCCACAGAAGATGTCGGCTGCCCTTTCGGAGAACCCGCGTCCGTCATCCACTCGCTCAACCTGGCCCACAACTCATGGACAACCAGGGTACGGCGACGCGTCGGCGGCTCTCAGTTCAGACTGATTGAGTTGGACTTCTTTAACTTCTGGCACCTCTTGTGTGTGCGCTGCAGGTGTGTCCAACTTAATCCAGCAGATGTGTCGCCTCAGCAAGGGACTTCGTCTCCTCAACCTCTCGAAGACCTCCCTCACATCCAAAGGTTTGGGCTCCTCCCTCTATTCTATATTCTATATATATATTGTTTATTTTTCCCTGCCTTGTCTCTAGCTGTCGGAGCAACGTTGCCCCGGAGCCCACACTGTCACTAACTGCACACGCATACATTTTACCTAATTTATGGCAAACGAAAAACAGCGATTTCAGAGAGAAGCAGACAGAAGGTTTTACAATATTATGCCCCCTGGTGGTCAGGAGAGAGAATGCAGCTTTAACACATGAAGCATAGACTTCTATACAACCAGAGGAGTCGCCCCCTGGTGGTCAGGAGAGAGAATGCAGCTTTAACACATGAAGCATAGACTTCTATACAACCAGAGGAGTCGCCCCCTGGTGGTCAGGAGAGAGAATGCATGTTTTAACACATGAAGCATAGACTTCTATACAACCAGAGGAGTCGCCCCCTGGTGGTCAGTAGAGAGAATGCAGCTTTAACACATGAAGCATAGACTTCTATACAACCAGAGGAGTCGCCCTCTGGTGGTCAGGAGAGAGAATGCAGCTTTAACACATGAAGCATAGACTTCTATACAACCAGAGGAGTCGCCCCCTGGTGGCCAGGAGAGAGAATGCAGCTTTAACATATGAAGCATAGACTTCTATACAACCAGAGGAGTCGCCCCCTGGTGGTCAGGAGAGAGAATGCAGCTTTAACACATGAAGCATAGACTTCTATACAACCAGAGGAGTCGCCCCCTGGTGGTCAGGAGAGAGAATGCAGCTTTAACACATGAAGCATAGACTTCTATACAACCAGAGGAGTCGCCCCCTGGTGGCCAGGAGAGAGAATGCAGCTTTAACATATGAAGCATAGACTTCTATACAACCAGAGGAGTCGCCCCCTGGTGGTCAGGAGAGAGAATGCAGCTTTAACACATGAAGCATAGACTTCTATACAACCAGAGGAGTCGCCCCCTGGTGGTCAGGAGAGAGAATGCAGCTTTAACACATGAAGCATAGACTTCTATACAACCAGAAGTAGAGTCATTTTAGTCACAATAAGCATTTCAGGGGCAGGACTTTAAAGGGTTAAATTCACCAAAATCAGGTGGTCGTTAGATTTTAGACCGAATAGATTTCTTTACCGATCTGCAGATTGATCCCTGGGCTCAGGTTGGATTATTGTTTAGGGAGCGTGAAGCCTCCAAAGCTCCAGAGGGTTCTCTTCCCCGAGGAGCTTTGCTTCATGCTCAGGCTCCATATTGACTTGTGATGTCTCGCGATGCCCTGCAGGCAGCACGGCTCCTAAGACCACCTCATCTCACCGGGTTCCCAGTGGAGAACTTAAATATCACATTGAAGCTTTCCCTTACATCTGCTGATAGCTGCTGCTGCTGCTGGAGATGTGCATGGTTTATGTAGAGGCCCAACGTGTGGAGAGTGTTTTAACAATGCAACCTCCTCCATCTCTCTCTCTCTCTCCCTCTCTCCCTCTCTCTCCTTTCATCTCAGGAGTGGTGTCTCTCTCTCAGGCTCTGTGCTCCAGCGACGAGTACTCCAACTCCCTCCTGCACCTGGACCTGAGCAAGAACCCCGGGGTCCTCTCGGGGGAGGACGCCTCGGTCAGGAAGCACAACCACCCGAGGAAAAACATGAAACTACTTTATACGCAACCTTTCCATCTAAATAAATGTTTCTTCTTCTTCTTCTCTTCTCCTCCTTCTTCTTCTTCTTCTCCTTCTTCTTCTTCTTCTTCTTCCTTCTTCTTCTTCTTCTCTTATTCTCTTCTTCCTTCTTCTTCATTCTCTTCTTCTTCTTCTTCTTCTTCCTTCTTCTCCTTCTCCTTCTCCTTCTTCTTCTTTCTTTTCTTCTTCTTCCTTCTCCTTCTTCTCCTTCTTCTCCTTCTTCTTCTTCTTTCTTACCTCTTCTCTTCTTCTTCTTCTCCCTTGTTCTTGTTCTCCTTCTCCTTCTTCTTTCTTCTTTGTTCTTCTTGTTGTCCTCCTCCTCCTCCTCCTCCTCCTCCTCCTCCTCTCAGAACTTCTATCTGTTCCTGTCTCAGCCCAACTGCCTGGTCCATCTGGATCTGTCGGGCACAGATTGCTCGGTGGACTCGGTGAGTATCGAATGTGTAAAATACAGAAGCGTCTCTCTCTCTGAGCGACGCTCAGATGAACCGTTTCCTGTGTCTCATGCAGCTATTCGGGGCTCTTCTGAGGGGGTGTTGCGCCGATCTTTCCTTTCTGAATCTTTCCAAAAATTCCTTCTCCCACAGGTTAGTCACATCTTAAAGATTACCTACAGAATAGCTGCAAATCCAAATCTGAGAAATTATATCGTGCTTTTTTTTCTCTCTCTCTCTCTCTCACCGCGAAGGCCTCTTTCTTTTCTTCTTTTGTTCTTCGCTCATAATCTTCATCTCTTGCTTCTTGCTTCGTCGGAGCTTTGTGGGAGTCACCGATGCAATGTGTGCATAGATAAGACTCATGCATATTGAAACAGAAGCCCCCCCCCCCCCCTCCTTCATTCGTTCATCTCCCGGTTGGTTTATTGTTGTGCTCGTCCAACAGGAGAGTGAAGGACACGCTGCCGCTGTTCCGCCAGTTCTTCAGCTCGGCCTTCAGCCTCACTTACGTCAGTTTGGCCTCCATGAAGCTGCCGCCCGACGTTCTGAGGTAGCCGCCGCCTCGTTCCCCGCGTTCTCCGTCCGAAATCGGAGTCCAAACTCTCTCACTTCATCTGTCCTTTCCCGTCTCCTCAGGGCTCTCCTATCAGGGTTGACCTCCAACCCTCACATCAATGACCTTCACCTGGACATCAGTGGCTGCGAGGTAAGAGTTCATCTCCACGTAAACCATGCACATCTCCAACAGCAGCTAACAGCAGATGTAAGGAAAAGCTTCAATGTGACCACAAGGGGGCGACTCCTCTGGTTGTATAGAAGTCTATGCTTCATGTGTTAAAGCTGCATTCTCTCTCCTGACCACCAGGGGGCGACTCCTCTGGTTGTATAGAAGTATATGCTTCATGTGTTAAAGCTGCATTCTCTCCACTGACCACCAGGGGGCGACTCCTCTGGTTGTATAGAAGTATATGCTTCATGTGTTAAAGCTGCATTCTCTCCACTGACCACCAGGGGGCGACTCCTCTGGTTGTATAGAAGTCTATGCTTCATGTGTCAAAGCTGCATTATCTCTACTGACCACCAGGGGGCGACTCCTCTGGTTGTATAGAAGTCTATAAAAATTGACTCTACTTCTCGTGGTTGCAAAAAACAAAGATGGCTTCAAAACATCCGTCCGCAAACCAACGCGTGACGTCACGGTGACGTCACGGTGACGTCACGGTGACGACGTCCATTTCTGATCGACAGTCTGTGGTCAACAAAAACGAGGGAGAAATATTTCTTAAGGTTGAAACAGGCCAAAGAGGAGCTACATTTTATGAATGTGTGGGCAAGTCCTCTGTGAAGGTCTCGAAGCAGAGAAAACTGTGTCTGGAACACAAAGTTCCCACACTGTGCGTGACACTGAAGTCACACGTTGACAGACACGTTCAAGTCACACGTACAACTATCGGCTCGGCTTTTTTTACTAAAACCCTCACACTTGATATCCTTTTGTGCAATTTGCTCTACAACATTCAAAACATTGGATTTCTTTATCTTGTATTTTCACAGGTTTTTACAAAGTGCGATTTACAGTCTTTGAAATGTATGAATGGACATTATCACATCCCAGAATAGCTCAACGTATAATTTACTGAAGTAAAAGCATCTCTCTCTCTCTCTCTCTCTCTCTCTCTCTCTCTCTCTCTCTCTCTCTCTCTCTCTCCAGCTTCGGGCTGCAGGAGCTGCTGTGATCCAGGAGCTCCTCCCCAGAGTTTCCTCCATCGGCACTCTGGATATGTCGGACAACGGTACGGTGGTCCCTCTGTGACCTTGACCCCTGTTTCCAAGGGCGGCGAGGTCTGAATCAAGACATATTGACCTTTGTGTGTGTGTGTGTGTGTGTGTGTGTGTGTGTGTGTGTTGACAGGTCTCGATGCAGACTTGCTCACTGTGCTGCCGGCCCTCTCCAGACACCCGTCCCTCAAACACCTCCACCTGGGCAAGAACTTCAACATCAAAAGCAGGTGCTCCACACACGCCGCGCTGTGCACGTGAAACACGATGGGCGCGCGCACGCACGGGCTACGCTCGTGACTCCCGTCCGCTCACCGCGGCCTCGCCGCTGTGTTTCTGTCCGCAGGGTTCTGGATGAAGTCCTGCAGAAGCTGGTTCATCTCATGCAGGAGGAGGACTGTGTGAGTGACCACACCTGGAAACCTCCCTCACTCACCAGTCGGACAAACAATAAATGGATCAGCTGCGAAAGAAGCAGAAAAAATCACAGATTCTCTTTTCACTGCGTCCCTTTTGGAAGGAGAACATTTTTATTAAACATACAGTATATATAGAGGATAATACGATCAACTTAAAGGGGACACATCGTGCACATTTTCAGGTTCATAGGTACATACACCCTCGTTTTAGCGCCTGTCTCTTTAAGACCTCCTCCCGTAAGGTAGACCTGAGAACTCGCGTTCTCCACTCGCATGTGACATGGGAAGGGGAGCCGTCTGATTGGCTTTCGCGGTGTGTGTGGCCGACACTCCGGGTACTCAAATGTATCTGAGAGAAGAGAAGTGGAGTCTTTCACGTCCCCTTTAAGGGTTCCTGGACACATCATATTTTCATTATGTTTCTCCGTGTCACTGTGTCATTAATTATTGCTGCCTCTTGCGGGGCTCAGTGTGCGTATCACTACACACACATATTGTCAATAATTCATACGGACAGCGTGTTAAGTCGTGTGCAGCGAGCAGTCACACATTTTAACCGCTGCACTATCATCCTCCTCTCTTCTGTTTAAAAAAAAAATGTATTCCTAAATACCCTTTACTCATGCGTGGTTCCCCCTCACCCCCCAGGCCCTGCAGTCCCTGTCCCTGGCCGACTCGCGGCTGCGCTCCCGGGGCACCGTGCTGGTCAACACTCTGGGCAGCAACACCTGCCTGAGGAAAGTGGACCTGAGCGGCAACAACATGGACGACATCGGGGCCAAGATGCTGAGCAAAGCCCTGCAGATCAACACCACGCTCAGGTGGGGGGGAGTGTGGTGTGTGTGTGTGTGTGGGGGGGGGGGGGGGGGGGGAGATCTCTTTATGGAGGTTTTTTTGTTCAATGCAAACTCACCCTTTTTTTTCCTTTTTGTTTTGCCCTGCAGGAGTGTGACCATGGGATCGCAACAACACCTCCGCAGACCGGGTTTCTGGATGTGGCCCGAGCACTCGAACAGTAAGAGCATTAAACAAATATGTTATGTATATGCATATATATATACGTATAAATATACGTATATAAATATATATATATATAGACATGCAATATTATATTATTAGTTTACATTTGCAACGTGAGCTGAGCAGATTGCAGCTTTCCACTTTGCTATCTGAACTGTTCCAGACTTCTCTGGAGGCTGAGGATGACACGCAGAGATCAAAGTGTCCTCGCTGTTGCGGCGTAGGAGGGATGTTTGGGATGAATCTTTAACCCACTCCGACCCCTTGCCCTGTTCCCCCTCTCTCTCTCCCTCTCTCTCTCTCAGTAACTTCACCTTGCAGTACATGCCTCTGCCCTTAAGTGACATCAGCCAGGCGTACCGCGGCGCCCCGGAGAGGACGGAGCAGGCGCTGACCAAGGTCGGCCTCTACCAACTCTCCCACTCCTGAGTGCAGCTGCATGCTCCGCTAAGCTAGCCTCTGACTGCGTACGCTGGTTTACAGAGACGCGTTCTCATGAAAACAGCTTCAGTTACTGATAAGAACGTCGTCAATTAGCGACGTCACACATTGGTTTGGAGGCAGTTGCAAAGATTGTTGTCCCCCCCCCCCCCCCCCCCTAATAGTCACTTAGACACAACCACGTGAGAAAATGAGGTTGGAAGTTGAAAAATATTGAAATACCCGTCAAGGTGCATTTTGGAAAACGGGGCCCATGACATAAAATAAATCATTTAAAAAACAGCCGCCTCCTCTCTGCATTTCGTTTTCCTGCCCTTTAATTACATCATCCCCGTCTCCTTTTTTGCTCTACTAACTCCCCCCCCCCCCCCCCCGCCTCTCCGCCCGCCGCCACAGATCCAGCGCTCCCTGGTGAGGAACAACCAGACGCAGCGCTTCTCTCAGAGGCAGGCTCTGCGGCTGCACCAGGGCCTGGTCACGCAGCACCCGCCGAGCAGGTAGCGCTCACCTGGCCGCGGCCGCATGTCACGTGTGATTGTTTCATGTGTGACTGTGCTCGTAAACGCCAAACCCCCCCCCCCCCCCCCCCCCCCCACTCCCCCACCCTCTCCTCCACCTGTCTGTTTCCAAGGTGATGGAGCGCCTCTGCGTGCGCGTCCAGCAGCAGGTGTGTGTGTTACGAGGCGCCGGCGAGTTGGAGGAGATTCAAGCTGCTAAAACCAGTGCTGAAAGAGGCCAGGAACTCCTCGCGCTGTGAGCCCTTTGCATTATTTATTTATTTATTTTTTAAAGTTGCTCAGAATGCCTTTTTTTTTTTTTTTAATTTAATTATAATTTTTTTGAACTCACTTTTTGTTTAGTTTTCAACAACATAACAATCTGTATTTTCATACAGTCACTTTCTTTGTCAATTTTTGAGTCTGTCTTGGTACAAATGATATTCAGGCACATGGAAAAGGTACAAGGAAAAAAAAATCAGGATAATAATGAATAGATTGCATACAAAATAATTAAATACAAATAAAATAAATAATTTAAATAGGCTGAAGAACTATTGTATGTGCTCTATATATGCTTTTCAGAGAGGATTGTGTACTTTGCATTACTTTTAACACGTAGATTTGAATGCCTTTCCTTCTTTCTTCTCCCTTGGTGCCAGCTGTACCCGTCGCTGTGCGAGCTGGCTCACGTGCTCTCCGTGGACGGCCCGGTGCGCCAGCGGCTGGACTCTCTGGCCGGGGAACTCGCCAAAGCCGCGGACAAAGAGCTTCAGGTACAGATCTAACGGGCGAACCCTCTTTCCACGCCGCGGCGTTCACCGGGCGGGGGGGGGGCGACTCGAGCTTACTGACCGTCGGGGGTCTCTCTCCGTTGCAGGTGATCGTGGACTCCATGGTGTCGCTGTGCCGCGAGCTCTGCCCGCTGTCGGCCTGCGCGGCGGAGAGGTTGAGCCCGTCGCTGTCGTCCGTCTCCGAGCGCGTGTCCGTCCCTCGCTCCGCCATCCGGACGGCTCTGATGGAGCGAGCGGCGCAGGACATCCACCGAGCCTTAGAGTAAGAGAGCGTGACGCAGTAGGAAGGTTATCCATCTCCTCTCAGCTTTAACCTGCCGACCTCTTCCCCTCTTCTAACCCCCGATCGCCTGCAGGGAAGTGAAGCTGTCGGTGGTCTCCTACCTCACCAACTCCATCGTGGACCAGATCCTGCAGGAGCTCTACGCCACCCACAAGACCCTGGTAGATACACGCTTCTGGTTTAAAGGTATCGTGTGTGTGTTGAGACAAAGTGACCACTGAAGAGCGCTGCTGTCCGTCTCCAGACTCGGCAGGTGTCTCACCTGAAGCGCTGGGACGGGGCGTGTGACGACGGGACGGGCTGGAGGTTCAACAGACACCGAGACTCTCTGGACGTCACGGACGAGGAGCTCGGCACCAGCATCGTGAGTGTGAACATAACAGATATCCGTCTTTACATTAGTCCCGAAGCAGCCCAGGCGGTACAGTGTCTTGACACTCTCTCATCAAACTACAGCAACGTTTAGATGACATGATGGTTTTTTCTCTGGGCTCTGGCATTTTCTTGACAGGAGCACTGAAGATCAATATTTGAAAAAGCCCTAAAACTCCACTGGAGACGTTTCAGCAATACTTGGATTGGCGGCGTATCGTCAGTTACATTGTGTGTTCTGGCCTTTAGGAGCGTCTCATTGATCGAAGGTCTATAATTCCTCGACTGGCATCAATTCAGAATCAGAATAAGGTTTTACTGCCAAGTAGGTCAGTCGGGGTCCCGGGCCTAGAAACGGGCCGGTTGTGTCCAGGGTGGGAGGGGTCCGGCACAATCTTTGCCCGTCCAGCCAATCACCTTCACGAATGCCTTTCAGTCCCGATTAGCCATGTGATTGGGCGATTGGGGATTGTTGGAGCAACGTTTGCTTTTGTGATAACGGGCTGTTTGTTGGGCACCAAATCTACAGCCATGCTAGCAGCTCAGTCAGGATGCTAACATGCCGTGTAGCAGGTATAATGTTCACCATGTTATGGTGTACCTTATTATTATAGCAAGTAGTATTGGACCAATTTACATTTTGACCTGAAGATGGTGCTCGATTAAAAAAAGGATCACAGAAGTCGGTGGCATTCGTCCTCTGGGCACTAAGAATATCACAGCAATCCGTTCAATAATTGCTACGAAAATTGAACCAAAGTTGGACCAACGGACTGTTATTGCCGTCCCAGGAGTCATGCAACTAGCGGGGCCTAAAATCAACCAGCTAGCTGCCGCTATGATGAAATCTTTCCCACGGACTTTATCTTTCATCGGCAGCCGTTTCGGCTGTTTGATCCCGTTCCCTTCGGCTGAGTTATCAAGTTATTTACATCATCGATCGTTTGCTCCAGAAGCACCGTCGGCCCGGTGGAGAGCTCGGATCATTGGTCTCTTCTTGTGCGTCTTACTCTAAAGCCATCCCTCAGCCTCTCTGGATGTGTTTTTCTTCTTCCTCTCCTTTCTTTATTTCCTCCCAGGACACAATAGCCATTAAGAAGCGCAGCTCGAGAACCAGACGGATACGACCTGTCTCCACCCGGCTGAGTGAGTACCGCTGTATCTCCTCTTATCCTCTTCGCTCTGACCCCATCGCGTCTCTCTCAGGGCTCCATTAGTGGGGTTTTCTTTCTGATTTCCACTCTCCCGTCCCTCCATCTGGGAAGTTAATGGCTGTTTATATCCGACCCGAGCCAAGTCTGAGTCATCTCAGAGCGGTCGCCGCTTGTTTGTAATTCGTCGACTTCGAAGTGGGAAACGATCGTCTCCCTGTAGCTCCGCCCACTCGACTGAGCTTCCTTCTCAGTGTCATCGGCCCTCACGGCCTCTGTGGTCTTCCCTCCCGCCTCCAGGCCTGTGCGACGACTCCAGCTCCTCGCCGCCCCCCTCCGTGCGGTCGTACTCCTCGCCGCTGTCCCGCTCGGCATCCTGGGAAGGCCTGTCGGAGCTGCCGACGCAGGGCCTGCCGCTCCATCACGTGACGCGGGTTCGGCCGAGGCCTCCGCGGAGGCACAAAGGAGGCCACGTCCCGGCTGAGTCGGTAAGGCGGGTTTGAGCAAGGCACCTTTTAACACATATCTATCCATCCATCCATCGAACATATCTATCTATCTATCTATCTCTCTATCTCTCTATCTATCTATCTATCTATCTATCTATCTATCTATCCTTCTATCCATCCATCTCTTTAAATATCTATCATATCTATCTATCCATCCATCTATCTATCTATCTATCCATCTATCCATCCATCTCTTTAAATATCTATCATATCTATCTATCTATCTATCCATCCATCTCTTTAAATATCTATCTATCTATCTATCTATCCATCCATCTTTTTAAATATCTATCATATCTATCTATCTATCTATCTATCTATCTATCTATCTATCTATCTATCTATCTATCTATCTATCTATCTATATATCTATCTATCTATCAATCTATCCTTCTATCCATCCATCTCTTTAAATATCTATCATATCTATCTATCTATCTATCTATCTATCTATCTATCTATCCATCCATCTATCTATCTATCTATCCATCTATCCATCCATCTCTTTAAATATCTATCATATCTATCTATCCTTCTATCCATCCATCTCTTTAAATATCTATCTATCTATCCATCTATCCATCCATCTCTTTAAATATCTATCATATCTATCTATCTATCCATCCATCTCTTTAAATATCTATCATATCTATCTATCCATATATCTATCTATCTATCTATCTATCTATCTATCTATCTATCTATATATCCATCCATCTCTTTAAATATCTATCATATCTATCTATCTATCCATCCATCTCTTTAAATATCTATCTATCTATCCATCTATCCATCCATCTCTTTAAATATCTATCATATCTATCTATCTATCCATCCATCTCTTTAAATATCTATCTATCTATCTATCTATCTATCTATATATCTATCTATCTATCAATCTATCCTTCTATCCATCCATCTCTTTAAATATCTATCTATCTATCTATCTATCCATCCATCTTTTTAAATATCTATCATATCTATCTATCTATCTATCTATCTATCTATCTATCTATCTATCTATCTATCTATCAATCTATCCTTCTATCCATCCATCTCTTTAAATATCTATCATATCTATCTATCTATCTATCTATCCATCCATCTATCTATCTATCTATCCATCCATCTATCTATCTATCTATCCATCTATCCATCCATCTCTTTAAATATCTATCATATCTATCTATCCTTCTATCCATCCATCTCTTTAAATATCTATCTATCTATCCATCTATCCATCCATCTCTTTAAATATCTATCATATCTATCTATCCATATATCTATCTATCTATCTATCTATCTATCTATCTATCTATCTATATATCCATCCATCTATCTATCTATCTATCCATCTATCCATCCATCTCTTTAAATATCTATCATATCTATCTATCTATCCATCTATCTCTTTAAATATCTATCATATCTATCTATCCTTCTATCCATCCATCTCTTTAAATATCTATCTATCTATCCATCTATCCATCTATCCATCCATCTCTTTAAACATCCATCATATCTATCATATCTATCTATCTATCTATCTATCTATCTATCTATCTATCTATCTATCTATCTATCTATCTATCTATCTATCTATCTATCTATCTATCTATCTATCTATCTATCTATCTATCTATATATCTATCTATCTATCTATCTATCTATCTATCTATCTATCTATCCTTCTATCCACCCATCTCTTTAAATATCTACCATATGGAACACACCCATCTATCCGTGTCCTTAACGTTGATGCCTGCTGGCAGTGAAACTGTCTTTTCAGAGGTGATATACACAAAGTGGACGGCTGCATTTTTCATTACGCAATCTCACTCAGCCAGTGTAATCCATTTGTTTTATTGCATACAGAACATTTACAAATGAAACCCAGTGCGTAAACTGACCTCTATTAAAAAGAGTTTCTGTGTGTGTGTGTATATGTGTGTGTGTGTGTGTGTGTGTGTGTGTGTGCAGCATTGCAGTGAAAATGGAGGAATAAGTCCTCTCGATGACGGTCTCCCAGACTTCTATACTAAACGAGTGCTCCCGGACAGGTAAGACTTACTCTACTATTATCTCTATAATAATATATATTAATATTTAATCACATTTATACAAAACAATCACATTTACATTAACCCCTCGTGCTCTGATTGAAATGTCCCCTTCCTCAAACTCCTATAATAATACTGTATATTGATCATAACTACCAAATATTCATACGTTTACAGAATTGTAACCCTTTAAATGCCAGTTTGTTGAAATAATGCAGCTGTTTTTTGGTTTTTCAAGACAACAATAGCATCTATTCTCCTCTCAGGACAAGCATGAGGAAATGGCTCAATCTGATGGGAAAGATTAAAGACTACAATTTTGAAGCCAGTGCTCTTGATTGAAAGCCTGATATGATATGATTCATAATTTGGGGACATTTTTTTGTCCTTCGGGGTCTGAGCGTCTGTGTTTCGGCTCCACGGTTTATTGTCGACAATATAGGAGCTGAGGTTGTACTTCCGAAAATACATTTTTAAAACTCAAACCCTTTGCCAAAATGTACGACATATGCATTAACACAGCCAAGATCCCCAAATAAAAACATTTAAAAAGCCAGAAATGTCCCTGTTTGCCCCCCAAAAGCTAAAAAATAAATAAACGTGACACGAGCAAACATTACAATATTTAAATTTCTGCTTTTTAATTAACGCGATCATCCAACAGCGCTGCTGGCGTTCTGATTCAGTTTCCCCTCCAGCGAGGCTTCCTTTTAATTGGCTGGTGTTTCAGGTTTATTATAATTCGAGGAGGTCGTGGTTCCTCTGTCCGCCGCGTTGTCTCGTCTTTGAAGTGGCGGTGGAGGTTCGGCGATCCGATCTGCTGTCCGTCATCTCTGCTCCATCACAACATCATTTTAGTCGCTCTTTGATGATTGGAGGAGCAGGAGCTTGGCGGGGATGGGTTGCATGTTGTTGATCAAAGGGCGGTGTAAGATTCAGGAAGGAGAGGTGGTTTTTTTGTACACACATCAAAGGAGCGTGTGAGTTTATTTTTAGTTTAGTTAAATATGTGACAGCTTTAGAAATGAACAGGAAAAGTTTTTCAAAAAGTTTGTTCCTATACATCAATCACGCAAATTGAAAAAACTAATGTGCTAAAACACGCAGAACTGCCAGTGAGGCCCTCTGACGTGTGAATGCAGCAGCTTTTATTTTGGCGGGGCTGAATTCAGGAACAGGGCTTATTATGATAATGGCTCTCCTCTTTTTTGTACACTTGCATGTCATCGGGTCAAGCACCTTTTTAAATATGATTGCATTCATAATATTATATATATATATATTTTGTTGCCTAGCAACACTCAAGCTGCCCGACATCCCAACAGGGATGACCGGCCTTTTTTTTTTTTTAACCCTCTCTCCCCTCTTTCAGCCAGCTCTCCTCTCTGCACAAAGCCCACTCGCTGAGGAGGAAGAAGAGGAGGAACATGCTGGCCATCTTCGGTTTCCGTAGGAACCGCAACCAGACGCTGTCCAATCAGGGGCCGGAGTCTGAGGCCGAGGTTTACGGAGACGGGTGTCACTTTGTCGCTACGGCAACCTCAGGGTTCGTGCGTGCACAAACACGACGCCACACTCATTTAAAGCCCACGCGATTCTGTTCAAACGATGTGTATGAATCAGTTGAGTCTCGAATGTGGAGACGTGATACACATATTTTTTAGGATATCGTTATCTCCGATCTCATCGTGACTCCCAGTTGCATAAATTCCGCTTAGAAATCACAGAGGAAAAAAAAATAAGCTCCTTTTAACTTCAGAACTTGCCTGAGAAGTCGCCACGTTTAAGTTTTCTTCAGTATCAAAGCACCCCGCTGATAGCTGGCTTTGTATCCATGGCAACACTGCAACGATAATCTGATAATGGCTAATTCGGTGTGCTTTTAAATGGTGCCGGTTTGGGTGTCAGGCTTTGAAAACACCTGCGTTACATAACAATACAATACACTTTCTTTCCATATTCTACTGCACGCTACTGGTGCAGCTCTGAACTTCATAAACACCGCGATAAATATCGCTCCCAGATCTCCTTAACTGTTTTAATCTGTGGAGAGATCGTGCGTCCGTGACATCTTCGGTGTCTCTTTCAGGACCGCCACGGAGAACGTGTACACGCTCCTGCAGCCTCCGAGGTCCGCTGCCAGAGCCGGATCCCCCGGCGAAGTGGCCGATGGGAAAATGAACGACCACCCGGGGAAAAACACTCTGGTGTTGAGTCCGCCGCCGGTGCCGGGCGTTCCTCTCTCGGGCGCGGCAGGAAGCAAACACCCCTTTTATTCTCCCAGAGAGGTAAAGACACTGTGAGCCATAAGAACCATAAATAACTGATTTATGTTTCAAGGGACACAAGTTTTCTCCTGGAGGACAGTTTGAAAGAGTTTGAAAGAGTTTGAAACTGTTTGAAAGAATTTGAAAGAGTTTGAAAGAGTTTGAAACTGTTTGAAACTGTTTGAAACAGTTTGAAAGAGTTTGAAAGAATTTGAAACTGTTTGAAACTGTTTGAAACTGTTTGAAAGAGTTTGAAAGAGTTTGAAAGTTGGTTAACGTCGTGAATTTAAGGTCTAACGAAAAAAGCTACAAAAGTATTTGGTTAGGTTTAGGCAACAAAAGTACTTTAATATGTTTAGGCAACAAGTTGGATTGAGGCAGTAGAAAGTAATACTTGTGTATGTTTAGGCAACAAGCATCCACCGTTGCTAGAAGTTTACTCCCCCCGGGGGTGCGATCTTCTCCTTTGACCTCTTCTTGTTGTGTTTTTCCTCAGAAACCCGAAGCGGATGCCGTGTTCGAACACCCGTCAGAATCGGACAGGTTCTGGGCGGACAACAAGCAGAGGACCGCGGAGGCGCCGCATCCGGACAAGCCGTGGCTGGAGGCCAGGACCACGGAGAGGCAACCGGACCGGCACTGGACCGAGAGCCGACACCTGGACCGGCAGTGGACCGTCGACAGGCACACCCAGCGGCAGATCGACAGGAAGATAGAGAGACAGTGGATGGGCGGCAGGCAGATAGACCGGTCGTGGTCGGAACACAGGCTGGCGGACGCGCCGGCGGACAACCAGCTGACTGAGGGCAGACCAGCCGGCAGGAGGGCCGAGAGACAAGTGCAGGCGCTTCTTTTGGCTCAAAGGCCGCTGCCTCCGTACCCGTCGGACAGGACGCCCTCGCCGAAGCAGGAGACGGATCACCTGAAGAGCGAAGAGGCGGCTTCGGCGGCTTCGGCGGCTTCGGCGGCTTCGGCGGCTTCGGCGGCTTCGGCGGCTTCGGCGGCTTCGGCGGCTTCGGCGGCTTCGGCGGCTTCGGCGGCTTCGGCGGTTTCGGCGGTTTCGGCGGTTTCGGCGGTTTCGGCGGCTTCGACAACGGCGGCTTCGGACTGGCATCAGCAGGACGCGCAGGGCGACAGACAAATGTGTCCCGACGCCAGCGGAGGGTTCACGGAAGGATGGAGGAGCAGCGGAGGAGGACGAGCTGCTCCCGGTGCATCCAAACCCGATCCCCCGCCGCAAAGCAGCAAACCCAACATGTCCAGGCTGAGACAGCGGCATCGTCTCGAGAGCTCAGATGCTCTGCCAGGTACCCCTGACAGTCTCGCCCCCCATGTTTTTTGGAGAGGACGTTTCAGCTTTCTCTGGGTGGCAGTGACTTATTTTTGATTCGCAGGTATGGAGGAGGAAGGAGACGTGGAGAAGGATCCCGGAAAGGTGGAAAAGAAAGAGAGAGAAAAAAGAAGAGACTCGGAGGGTCATCCTCCTCCGATTCCAGAAAAGGTGTGCATTTAATAGCCATGCATGGTTCGGTTTGTTCCGTGTAAAAAATTATATATATATATATATATATATATATATATATATATATATATATATATATATACACATCAATATACTGTATATTGATGTACTGCTTTGTGCGATTACTGTAAATCTAGAGCAAATATGCCGGTTGCAATAATTGTTTTTTTGATTTGTTCGTGGTCCACACAAAAACAGCCAAAGACGTCCTCGTATGCGATTTTTCCAAAAGAATCAGCCAATGAGAGGAGCTTGCCTCCTCCTCCGGCGCCGCCTCCGGTTCACAAGCCCGTGCACGGATTCCCGGACAGAGCAGCAAGTCAAGGTAACTCTATTTATTAGAAACACGTTCACATGATACCACAGTATAATGGTGTGCTTCTTTTGCTCTTATTTTATTGCTCTGATTTTATAAATACATTTATAGTTTGCTAAATGAACATTGTGCTGTATTGAAGAAGACTTGAAAGTAGAGATTGAGACCATAAACTCATGTTTACATCAAGAGAAGTAGAGTCATTTATATAGACTTCTATACAACCAGAGGAGTCGCCCCCCTGGTGGTCAGGAGAGAGAATGCAGCTTTAACACATGAAGCATAGACTTCTATACAACCAGAGGAGTCGCCCCCCTGGTGGTCAGGAGAGAGAATGCAGCGTTAACACATGAAGCATAGACTTCTATACAACCAGAGGAGTCGCCCCCTGGTGGTCAGGAGAGGGAATGCAGCTTTAACACATGAAGCATAGACTACTATATAACCAGAGGAGTCGCCCCCTGGTGGTCAGGAGAGGGAATGCAGCTTTAACACATTAAGCATAGACTTCTATACAACCAGAGGAGGTGCCCCCTGGTGGTCAGGAGAGAGAATGCAGCTTTAACACATCAAGCATAGACTTCTATACAACCAGAGGAGTCGCCCCCTGGTGGTCAGGAGAGGGAATGCAGCTTTAACACATGAAGCATAGACTTCTATACAACCAGAGGAGACGCCCCCCTGGTGGACATTAGAGAGAATGCAGGTTAAGATGCTTAAACTGGCATTGGCTTCACTTTTCAGAAGTTTAAATATCTTGACAATACCTAACACCCGTGTTCCTCATCACATGCAAACCCATTTGTGTTTCACACCTGTTCAGGTGAGGAAGGACTTCGACCTCCGGCTCCGGTGAAACCACAGAGGAACAGAAAGGCCGTGTCTTGCGACGCAGGTGCAACTGGTCTTTTCTCCCATCGCAGTAAACACAATTATCAACTAACCTCCGCGGCGTTTATATTCATGTTGGGAATTCATGTATCTACGTTCATCTGTGTGCAAAGCGTCTGTATCTAACTGTTGATTTGTGTTTTTTGTGTGTGTGTTTTTTTGTCCTCACTGAACTCAGGCACTGACAGGGAAAGCCCTAATAACGTTGAGAAGCCCCCAAATCGCAAACCCCCCGTGAAAAAACCTAGACTACCCCAAAACAGAAATAAGTCACTGGACTTGTCTGGTACACGTCTCTGTTTTTTATTTATATATATGTATATATGTGTGTGTGTGTGTGTGTGTGTGTGTGTGGCAGATGTTACTAAGTGTGAGTGGTAATATAACTATTCTTTCCTCCAAAATTCTACACGTTGTGATCTGATACTTGTATTGATTAACCACGGATATATGTGTGTATATACTGTATAAATATATATATATATATTTATTTATGTATTGTTTTTTTATCAGTTTCCTGTCCTCTCCTGTTTTATAGACAGCCTCGACTCGGCCTCCGGTCACAGCGAGCTGTTGTGATGAAAAAATGTATTCCCCTCCGACGCTGTTTCGGCCGAAGCGTCGTCATGACAACTGAGGAGCATTTCATTTCAACGAGGGCACGAAGGAGGAGAAGAAGAAGAAGAAGAAGAAGCAGAAGAAGAAGAAGAAGAAGAAGAAGAAGAAGAAGAAGAAGAAGGACGACGTCAGACAGACTTCATAAAGCATTAATCACCCGCTTCTGTTGAAACGCTCACTTTCCTTAAAGGGCCAGTACCGATGTTCTGAAGCGTGTTTTTTATGAGCTTCTCCTGCAGTGAAACAACCTGTAGAAACTCGTACAAACGGGCTTCTAAACATCGCGGCTCACCCTCCGGTGTCTCGTTCCTGCCTCTTCACACGGAACTGTCTTTGCTTTCCCATGAAAAACTCTCTCTGTGGCTCCAGTATTCTCAACAGTATTTGCTACTCTAGGAAAACCCAGATGACCATTGTCTTTTCAGTGCCGAGTGTCGGAGCATCGTGGCTTTTGCTAGACAGGAAAAAAAATATACATGTTTATTGTTTATTCTTTATTAGAATGTGATTTCCTAAAATCTGCGATGGCATTTCTGACTGCCGACTACAGTCGATTTGCCTTTGTTTGACACTTGAGTTGCTTCTTATCAGGTGAAACTTGATGATTTATATCTAGTTTTGCTTTCAGGAACTGAAAGGTAATATATTTTATAGAGAAAAATAAATATTATGTATGAGCACCCTCGCTGTATGAATAAAACACTAAAGGAAAACTACCGTGACTCCTGCTGTGGCTGTTACCGTTAGCTTGCAGTACCTTGCGTTAGGTTACGTTAGCTTGTGTTAGGTTGCGTTAGCTCAAACCGGATGTGCTTTCCACTGTGCATTTAGATGAACCACATCACATTAAATGTATTGTTTCATAAAATGTTAACAATTAAAGATGAATTAGGAGATGACGCTTATATTAAAGAAAAATGGGAGCTGGAAGCTCTATTGTATAATAGGTGATGAGGAAAGTCACTTCAGTAGCCGTAAGAGTTAAGGTTAGTAATATTAAATGTACCACGAGGCCTGTATACTCTAATAATTTAAGGGTATTATTGAAAATTGCAAGATAAGTTATAAGTATTTCGTGTAAAATGAACACATTGGAATAAAGGACCAAGAGACAGATGCTAATGGAGGAAATGTCGGCAACATTTTAAATGAAAAAAGATGTATATATATATATATATATATATATATAACATATGAAGAGTTTGACTACGAGAGCAACTTTTTTTTTAGAATCGTTTTCATTGGTTCCAACTTCTCAAATGTGAAGATTTGCCTTGATGTTACTTAAAATTATTTAAATGCGTTTTCTTTATATATAATAATATTATAATAATGTTAAGATTTGGCCTGTTAGTTTCACTTGGGGCTCTCACTATTTTCAACACTTTTACACACCAATCAATCAATCAATCGATTACCGGGGGGAAATAATCAGCAGATTAAACGATAATTAAAATAATGATGAATTAATAGTTAAAAATGTTTAAAAAAATAAGTAAAATCTCGCTATTATATTAATGCATGAGTAAGAAACAATTAAATTATGTAATATACATTAGTACAACAGTAACAAGGGAAATGTTGATACTTTTATTGAATACTTCCTCCACCACTGCCTTTAATTAATGCTAATTGGTGTCTAATTGGTTCACTATCACCCTCAACATGTTATAAATTGAGATTAATAGCTAATAACAAAAGCTGTTAGAAAGGCATCCATCCAACTGATTGATTTCCTCACCTCACGGTTGGCATGACAACCTCATATATTCAGAAGTCAAAGAATGTGATAAACAGCAGGGGGCGACTGATGCCTACAAATGAGGCAGACACACACACACACACACACACACACACACATATACACACAAACACACACAATTTCAGTCTGGCAGGTTGTCATTAGCAACCGAACCGTGACCTTTCTCTTCCAGAGACGCTGTGATATAATGAGTCAGAGTTACAGTGAGGAAACCTTTTCACTTTGTTCAAATGTAGTTAAAGAGGCAGGTTTATTTTATTATTCATTTCATATTTAACAATGTCAGTGTTTTGTTCTTTTAACGAGCAAAAAGCCTCCGAGGAAACGTCAAGCGGGTTCTGAAAGACGACTGAAGATAATTTCTATGGCAGCTCATTTCTAGAAATGTGAGGGGAGAAAATGCTTTAATTAAAGTGATCCTGTAAGTCAATTTAAATGACTTACAGGATCACTTTAAATAAAGCATTAGTGCGTCAAGATAATGACTTTATATTTTAACTTGGTATCTCATAATGAGTAAATATCTCAAATATAGATATAAAAAATAATGATTTTATATCTCAAAATAATGACTTAGTATCTCAAAATATTGAGTTTATGTCTTAAAATAATGATTTAGTATCTCGAAATAATGATTTAGTATCCCAAAATACTGAGTTAGTATCTCATAATGAGTTAGTATCTCAAAACAATGATTTAGTATCTCAAAATAATGATTTAATATCTCAAAACAATGATTTTGTATCTCAAAACAAAGATTTAATATCCCAAAATAATGATTTAATATCTCAAAACAATGATTTAGTATCTCAAAACAAAGATTTAATATCCCAACATACTGAGTTATTATCTCATAATGAGTTAGTATCCCAGAATAATGAGTTAGTATCTCAAAACAATGATTTTGTATCCCAGAATAATGAGTTAGTATCTCAAAACAATGAGTTAGTATCTCAAAACAAAGATGTAGTACCTCAAAACAATGATTTAATATCTCAAAATAATGATTTAATATCTCAAAATAATGACCTAGTAAGACGCTTTCCTCAAAATGATGACTTGGTATCGCTATGTGCATATTTTTCAGATACTAAGCCATTAGGTTTTCAAGCTTGACGTTTTTTTTGATAAATACTTTGCATCTCAACCAAAACATTATTATTAAAAAAATTTTTTAAAGAAAATCTATTTAGAAAAAAAAAAGAAAAGTAAACAAAAGGTTTTTCCTCGACAGTAAGTTTTCCTCAAGGTGCCGATGTGAGCTGCACATCACATCACGCGGGAGGCGCCCCGAACACATCCCAGCCCTCTCATCGCTCTGCTGCTGTTACCAAGCAACGTGATCGCATAAAAGGGCCGAGAGGAGCCGGAGAGAGAGAGAGAACATGTGTGGGTAGAGGAGAAAGATGCGTGAAATAATACACACAAAGATGAAGTCAGTCGACAGCAATGTGCACGATCGTGTACAGATCCTCTCCTCCTCCTTCCGGCCCAGAAGGAGGATCCTCGGTGTGTGAGAGAAGGTCGTAAGGACTTCTTTTAGGAGAAACACAGACACACAGTTAAAACTACACTTGCCCGATACGAGTATTTTCTCCTTTTTATTTATTTTGTTTATTGTTAATATTATTATTATATTTAAGCATGTCATTATTTTATTTATTTTAGCTATAATTAACATTATTATTTCCTTATTGTTTCCTTATTATTATTGCTTTTATTTTGTGTTGTATGAATTTACTTATCAACATTATAATTATTATTTATTTATATATTTTATTATAAAAGTATTAGTATTATTATTTAGTATTATTTACATTATCATTTATTTTACCTCATAATTATTTTTTCCCTTGTTGTTATTATTGCTTTTATTATAATTACTTTTATTATTATTGATATTAAGTGTTTACTTATTTTATATTGCTTATTATAAAAGTATTAGTATTATGATTTAGTATTATTTACATTATCATTTATTTTACCTCATAATTAACTTGTTTTTCCCCTTGTTATTATTATTATTATTGCTTTTATTATAATTACTTTTATTATTATTGATATTATGTGTTTACTTATTTTATATTTTTATTATAAAAGTATTATTATTTAGTATTATTTACATTATCATTTATTTTACCTTACAATTAACTTATTTTTTCCCCTTGTTATTGTTATTATGGCTTTTATTATAATTATTTTTATTATTATTGATATTATGTGTTTACTTATCCACATTAACATTCCCATTTATTGACATACTTATATATTTCTGTTTCCTGCACATTCTTCTGGTCACAGTTATTCCTTCATGAATGGTTTATTAATTAAACATTAATTTGCGTCGTATTCGTGCCACCGCACGATGACTCACGAAGACTTTGACGATAAGAAGCGGTGCCATTTAATGTTATTGCAACCACGTGTACAAAAAAAAAAGAAAAGGTCACACGAGTGAGCTCTTCAGAGAGGTCGTCATGGGAACCGTCTCCCTAACGACCGCCTCCGGAGTCACCTGGCGGGATGCTCGTCAGGCGCCGCGACTCCAAACAGAAGTCCACAGGTGAATGCACGGCGACCCTCGTGCGTTTAATCAAAAATATATACAACACATTTAGGGATTTTATGATTCTATTATTTATTATGAAAGTATTTTTTCATTTTTCATAATAATAATTCATTAAGTAGCATATATATTAATAAGAAAATCTACTAATTACACGTGACTTCACATTGTCTGTGTCCAAAAAATATGTACTGTTCTCATGTTCCACGTGAATTGGTAGTAATGAATGGTGAACGCTATTAGATCACTTAAACACACATTTCTGACACACACACACACACACACACACACACACACACACACAAATGCAAACATAGTAATCATTGAATATAAAATAGCACAGTTAGGCGTCTGAACAGAAGTGCAGGTGTGCTTGTGGAGGAGCTACAGCCTCAATTTAACGCCTCCTCTTATTAAAGTTCATCATTCCCATAAATATGTGGATTTTCTTCCTTTTTTTTAAAAAACATTTTTATTTAAAGTTTCCTCCTCGTTAAATCGTCATAGTGGGGAGGGCTGCGGAGGGGGAATGGAGGAGCAGATTTAGTGTCATCTCTCAGTCTGGGAGAGGAGGCGACGTATCGACCACCTTCATCCCTTCATCCCTCTCTTCTTCCTCCTCCTCCTCCTCCTTCTCCTCCTCCTCCTCCCATAACCTCTCTGTCTGCACGCCTCTGTCATTTATAAAGATGTATTTATGGTTTGCGTCCCAAACGCGCTGCCGGGGAGATCACAGGACCAGTGAAGCAGAGCACCAACACAAGGACTTCAGTCATGGTACGAAGCATTTTTCAGCCCATTCGCCAGGGAAATTATATTTGGGCCTCATGTACGTGACGATTATAGACAAAATAATTGAGATATTATCTCCGTAATCATCAATATATACTTAAAAATCACTATTACAGACAGCAATGACTTAACCGTACATTTTATTAGGTAACACATATTTGTATTGCATTCTATACAACCAGAGGAATCGCCCCCTGGTGGTCAGGAGAGAGAATGCAGCTTTAACACATGAAGCATAGACTTCTATACAACCAGAGGAGTCGCCCCCTGGTGGTCAGGAGAGAGAATGCAGCTTTAACACATGAAGCATGGACTTCTATACAACCAGAGGAGTCGCCCCCTGGTGGTCAGGAGAGAGAATGCAGCTTTAACACATGAAGCATAGACTTCTATACAACCAGAGGAGTCGCCCCCTGGTGGTCAGTAGAGAGAATGCAGCTTTAACACATGAAGCATAGACTTCTATACAACCAGAGGAGTCGCCCCCTGGTGGTCAGTAGAGAGAATGCAGCTTAAACACATGAAGCACAGATTTCTATACAACCAGAGGAGTCACCCCCTGGTGGTCAGTAGAGAGAATGCAGCTTTAACACATGAAGCATAGACTTCTATACAACCAGAGGAGTCGCCCCCTGGTGGTCAGGAGAGAGAATGCAGCTTTAAGACACGAAGCATAGACTTCTATACAACCAGAGGAGTCGCCCCCTGGTGGTCAGGAGAGAGAATGCAGCTTTAAGACATGAAGCATAGACTTCTATACAACCAGAGGAGTCGCCCCCTGGTGGTCAGGAGAGAGAATGCAGCTTTAAGACACGAAGCATTGACTTCTATACAACCAGAGGAGTCGCCCCCTGGTGGTCAGGAGAGAGAATGCAGCTTTAAGACACGAAGCATAGACTTCTATACAACCAGAGGAGTCGCCCCCTGGTGGTCAGGAGAGAGAATGCAGCTTTAAGACAGTTCCGAATCGGCTTCACTCGGCAGTACCGGAGATTGTAAAGCCCTCTGAGGCAAATTTGTAATTTGTGGATTCTGGGCTTTACAAAATCAACTGAATTGAACAAATGAAGGTGATGTGATGACGATGAGGTGCGTTCATTGATCTGAAGTGGGGATGGACAGCTGAGGCCGGGTGAGATAATAATATCCAGACAGCTTATGTCTACTTTACAGATGGTTTATGAACGCATGGGTATCCGTTAATCTGACACTAGTTTCAGGGGGAGAATCAGCGCTAATCCTCTGACCAGCCTGATTAGTCCACTCACAGTGAGACCACACGTGTGGACGAGCACGAGTGAACCACATTTTAACATCGATTTGGAGGACGAATCATCGAGAAAGAATATGATAACTTTGGCCTTGTGCAGCTGATCCCACCGGAACGACTAAATCCAGCAGGACTCATGTTTATTAACATAACTGAGAGAATTCTAACACCTCTCAATATGGTAACTGGTGTTTCTGACCACGATCCCACTCTGGTAGCCAGAAAACCAGCGAGCAACGGGTGTTGGCCTTCTGTCACGGATCATGAATCTTTTATTTTCATTTATAACCAAAAAAACAAACAAGAGCACTTTTTAAAAAAAGGCTGTTCAACCACGTTAACTGTTGGGAAAAGACATCGGGGGAGAAAATGAGAGCGCGCTATCAAAGATTTGAATCGCAAATTTTCAGGCACAAACGTATCACACCTGGAATAAAAATGATGATATCTTAAATTTGATGGAAATAATTTGTCTTAAAAACTGCGATGAAAAACTGTCCGGTAAACCATCCAGAAGGAGGGGTTATGTTTTGGGTACGGACGTAGTTATGCTCAAAAGGTCGTGGCACGACCCTGACAGCCCAAAAGGTCATTGACCTCTAAAATCTCTGGAGGGAAATGGGCTGCTGTTGTTGGTCCAGTATTTGAAAGATGGAGAACCCCCCCTTTTCCGACCTGTAAATACAGACCCGTCGGCATCCTGTCGACGGGTTCAAAGGTCGCAGCTGAGCCAATCACCTCCCATTGGAAGACCAGTTCTTTTTGCCCTTTCAGCCAAATGCAAACCGGCCTCAGAGCTAATTAATCAACATCAATAATAATGAAATAACAATTTCCATTGGACAAAAGTGGTGTGCTACAATCTCTCTTGAGGTCCACTGACATGGAATCCTATTGGCTAAATAGATCCCAGTATGGATCACTCTCCTACCTGCATGCCTTTTATTGTTGTATGAAACATAGACTTCTATACAACCAGAGGAGTCGCCCCCTGGTGGTCAGTAGAGAAAATGCAGCTTTAACACATGAAGCATAGACTTCTATACAACCAGAGTAGTTGCCCCCTGGTGGTCAGTAGAGGGAATGCAGCTTTAACACATGAAGCATAGACTTCTATACAACCAGAGTAGTCGCCCCCTGGTGGTCAGTAGAGAAAATGCAGCTTTAACACATGAAGCATAGACTTCTATACAACCAGAGGATTCACCCCCCTAGTGGACATTAGAAAGAATGCATGTTAAGACGCTTATTGTTGATTATCTGTGTCAGACGGACTTGTATTGTATATACTCTGCATGCTTTTATGTTTTACGACAACATAATGTTGTCTCTATAGCCCATGCTTCTATTTAAGATAATTATCTCTCGTTTATTAACTTTGTATGTGTTGTTGTATAAGAGTCTGTGTATTAATAGTACTTATAGTAGTACATTATCTTTCCACTGATATTAATTTTCTCTCTTCTTTTATTGTGTCTGCATGCTTTTTAAAAGATAAATAATGCATACGTTTTTCATTTCAATCTTTTATTAATTTTTTTTTTAGGGTGACTTTGTAACATAAATAAAACAAAAATAGCCCCTTGGCTAACTGGTACATTTACGGGAATGATTTATTAATGTGCAGCGTCCCGACGAAATAAACCAATACAAACAAATAAATGAATATAAATCAGAAGTGTAAGAGATCCAAAGCGCCTTCGAGGCAACCGGCTGATATTACAGCAATGTTTCATATCACAGTGGGAAGACAAAGTAATGGAAATCCGGGTGGCTCCAGGCGGCTCCGGGCTGCTCCGGGTGGCTCCAGGCGGCTCCGGGCGGCTCCAGGCAGCTCCAGGCGGCTCCAGGCGGCTCCGGGCTGCTCCGGGCGGCTCCGGGCAGCTCCGGGCGGCTCCGGGCGGCTCCGGGCAGCTCCGGGCAGCTCCGGGCGGCTCCGGGCAGCTCCGGGCGGCTCCGGGTGGCTCCAGGCGCCTCCGGGTGGCTCCAGGCAGCTCCAGGCGGCTCCAGGTGGCTCCGGGTGGCTCCAGGCGGCTCCGGGTGGCTCCAGGCAGCTCCAGGCGGCTCCAGGTGGCTCCGGGTGGCTCCATGCGGCTCCGGGCGGCTCCTGGCGGCTCCTGGCGGCTCCCGGTGGCTCCATGTGGCTCCTAATGGCTTCTGGCGGCTCCTGGCGGCTCCAGGTGGCTCCATGTGGCTCCAGGCGGCTCCAGGTGGCTCCAGGCGGCTCCATGTGGCTCCAGGCGGCTCCAGGCGGCTCCGGGCGGCTCCGGGCAGCTCCAGGTGGCTCCAGGCTTCTCCAGGCCTCCACCTCACACCATCTGTCCTCAACTCCGTCACTCTCTTGTTCTCAGGGTTGAAAATAACATTTAATAACCTGGCTCCTTATATCTCTCTACCTCCGTGTGCATTTATGTGGACGTGTTTGCCTTCCTGCAGAGAAAGTCAGATGAGAAGCTTGATACCACTCTGGTTAGCTTAGCTTAGCATGAAGACAGGAAGTGGGCTAGTTTGGCTTTCTCCAGGTACAAAAAAAAGAAGCTATTTAATGAAAAGTAACCATTTAAAAATTATCCAAAATTAGGCAAAACTTCCCAAAACTATTCCCTTTGTCATCCAGCTGCTGCTCAAATCTTTCTCACAAAGTCGTGTTTTCATTCAATTGTGAAGCAAAACCTTCTAAAAATGTGAAGTTCTGATTGTAATTTTTTTACGGCTGCATGTAAACAGGAATATTACTGGACGATGTAAAACAGCTCAGAGGGAATGTTTCTTCTTTTTTTCCAGGAATGAGGGCAAGAACTGCAAT
>NC_046969.1:24580814-24650814 GCF_009769545.1 Cyclopterus lumpus | reverse complement strand
GACTTAATACAATAATACCTCACTGTAATAAATTAATGTTAATATATTTTTAATGCACATATAAGAGATGATAGACAAACCAGCAAATTACATCAATCCATTTAAAATCTTGCTTAAATAAAGCATTTAATTCAAGTGTGAAGCTCGAGGAGGATTTCCCCCCCCCCCCCCCCCCCCCCCCCCCCAGAAAGTTGTTCTTATTAATGTCCTGGATCCATAACGCATTAGTGAATGATTAAAGGGGGAATTAAACACATCACATGCATTAGCTGCTACCGGCATAAGCAACTGGCTGTGGTTGCGTTGCATTGTGGGTAATGTAGTTGGCAGGCTTTGACGAAGAAGTCGTAACAAAGCCATTTATTTACGGCTTATAATCGAGAAAGTGGCACCAAATTAAAAGCTTCTTGTCACACTACTTCCTGGATCCCAACGGCCCCCTTTTTCTCTTCACTCCGCCAGGACAAGAGCACCAGAGACAAGGACACGGGGACAAGGACAGTTCCTCAAACAGGAAGCTCACCCGCTGGTCCACTTCCTGTCATCGCTGCTGCACCGAGGCCGAGGACCAACGACCCTGAAGAAGACTAAAAAAAGAGAAGCAGACGCCATGTCCTCTCCTTCCCTCCCCATGTCGCCTCCTTCCCTCCCCATGTCGCCTCCTTCCCTCCCCATGTCGCCTCCTTCCCTCCCCATGCCCTCTCCTTCCCTCCCCATGTCCTCTCTCCCCCCCAGCCCCCTCGCCATGGAGTACCTGAACGACTTCGACCTCCTCAAGTTCGAGGTGAAACCGGACACCCCTCCGCTCCCTCTGTACCCCAAATCCGGCCTCCCCCACGACCCCTCCAGCTCCCCGTACACCGAGCACCCTCCGCGGGACTCCAGCCTGAGCTCCAGCCCGTACGACTCGCTGCCGCCCTCGCCGACGCTCAGCGACGGCCACCCGCCGCCCTCGGGCTCCTCCTCCCTCTCGTCGTCGTCCTCCTCCATCTCCTTCCCGCTGTCCCTCTCCAACAGCTTCACCTCGGGCATCAGCTCGGGCTCCCAGGGCAACGCGGAGGGCAGCCCGGGCCACGGGGGGCCTCCCGGTGCCACGCCGGCCTCGCTGGAGGACCTGATCTGGCTGGCGGCGCTGCAGCAGCAGTTCGGCGGCGGCGGCGAGGTGGCGGGGCCCGCCACGTTGCTGGGGGCCTTGGGAGGAGGAGCGCCGGAGCGAGGGGACAGGGAGAGGGGGCCGGTCAACGGCTTCCTGGGCTGCGAGGACGCCGTGGAGGCGCTGCTGAACTCCGCCGCCGCCGCCGTCAGCTCGCAGGTAAACCGGTCACCCGGTGCTCCACGATGCTCCGCTCTCACACAGAATGTATCTTCACCAACGCCGCCTCGTCTTCATCACCTCCCCTCACCCTCTTCAGTTTCCAGGTCTTTCCCAGAGTTCGAGCAGCAACCTGGGCGACTCCAGCAGCGACAGCGGCGCCGACATCTCCTGCCCCAAAGGGACGGACATGTGCCACCGGCCGCTCGTCTTCCACTCATCCGCCGCTCCCTCGCTCGCCAACGCCGCCCCCGGCGCCGCCTCGGCCCCTTACCCGCAACCCCTCAGCCCCCAGGGGCGCCTTCATCATCACCAGCATCACCATCACCACCCGCACCACCCCATGCATGGCGGCCAACACCACCATCATCATCATCACCACCAGCAGCTCAATCAGGTACACGGAGGACGCGTACGCCGGTTAAACGCGGGAGATTTGAGAGAGAAACTCTTGAATTCACGTTAAAAAACATGCATTTATGTGTAATAATGCGCCCCCACGCCCCATCGAGCATTCACAAGCACCATATATATGTTTGATACATGCTTTATAACGCACCATAAAGTAGTTATAATCATGGACAAGGACATCGTTAAGTGTTAATGTACGGTAATGGTCAGCAATTATAAACTTCTCCTATACTGCGTGTAAATATATTATCTCTGGAGTTCCAGTTGTTGACAAATGCTGCTGCTTATGTGTTATAACACATTTATTAAACATTTATGTTGTTTTTCTTCTCATGAAAGCTGAAGATAATGTTTTTTTTTTTAGTATTATACATTTTAGATATCCTTGTATTTAAAAAATTCCAGCACAGACGTTTTAATATCAATAGTATATTCATAATATAATCATTCATAATCATTTCAAAACTCTGGAATGCTGAGTGTAAACTTCGTGGTCTAAGTTCTGGGCGTCTGAGTGGATCTCCATGTGGAGCACAGCGTGAGCTTATTATGATCATATCTGCTATTATTGCTGTGCGTAATCCTGATAACTGTCACCCACACTTAGTCAGATTACATGACAGATTATGGACACGTGGTGTCGAAATGTGCCCCCTGACACACACACACACACACACACACACACACACACACACACACACACAGTATAACACATCACATGTCCACCAATCAGTGGAAGGCTGTCTGAGGGGAGAAACAGAATAAAAATGCCATCAGCTGCATTAACAAAGTGTTTGGATACAGCACTGCTTCCTGTTTTCTCCATATTAGGTGAGTCATTGGTGCAGTGCATCCCATTTCCTGTAATAGAAAGTCACCCCAGAGGGCAATTTGTCATGTTTTCTCCAACTGGAAAGGCCGCCTACGCCTAGAGGACAGTTTATCACATTTTCTCAAGTGGAAAGTCACACTAGATGACAGTTTATCATGTTTTCTCCACTGGAAAGTCACCCTAGAGAGCAGTTTATCATGTTTTCTCTAGTGGAAAAAAACCCTAGAGGGCAATTTGTCATGTTTTCTCCACTGGAAAGGCCGCCTAGAGGACAGTTTATCACATTTTCTCTAGTGGAAAGTCACCCTAGAGGACAGTTTATCATGTTTTCTCTAGTGGAAAGTCACTCTAGAGAATAATCATCATAATAATAATCCATTTTATTTGTATAGCGCCTTAAAAGGTACTTGAGGCACTTTACATGGTAAAGATAAACAATAGAAGCAACAGCAAAACAATAAAACAAAAAAAGATGACTTTTTCACTAGTATCACTTCCCTAATAGGGAAAAATAATTATAATACATGTAGTCTATTCTATTCTGTTTTAAATCAAGCCTTTATTTTACTTGAAAAAAGAGAACATAATGTATTTATTATTACAGTATGTATTATTTATAATTTCTCCAGTTCAATTGGAAATCTATACTAATAAATATTGTTTCGAAGTTTTCTGGAAGGTCACTCTAGAGTGTATTTTATCACATTTTCTTCACTGGAAGGTCACTCTAGAGGGCAGTTGATCACGTTTTCTCCACTGGAAGCTCACTCTAGAGGGCAGTTGATCCCGTTTTCTCCACTGGAAGGTCACTAGAGGTCAGTTTATCACATTTTCTCTACTGGAAGTTCACTCTAGAGGGCAGTTGATCACGTTTTCTCCACTGGAAGCTCACTCTAGAGGGCAGTTGATCCCGTTTTCTCCACTGGAAGGTCACTAGAGGTCAGTTTATCACATTTTCTCTACTGGAAGTTCACTCTAGAGGGCAGTTGATCACGTTTTCTCCAATGGAAGGTCACTCTAGAGGGCAGTTGATCACGTTTTCTCCACTGGAAGATCACTAGAGGGCAGTTGATCAAGTTTTCTCTCTACTGGAAGGTCACTCTAGAGGGCAGTTGATTACATTTTCTCCACTGGAAGATCACTAGAGGGCAGTTGATCACGTTTTCTCCACTGGAAGGTCAATAGAGCGCATTTTATCACATTTTCTCCAGGTCACTCTAGAGGGTAGTTGATCACGTTTTCTCTATTGAAAGACACTAGAGGTCAGTTTATCACGTTTTCTCCACTGGAAGGTCACTCTAGAGTGCATTTTATCACGTTTACTCCAGGTCACTCTAGAGGGCAGTTGATCACGTTTTCTCCTCTGAAAGGTCACTAGAGGGCAGTTGATCACGTTTTCTCCACTGAAAGGTCACTAGAGCGCATTTTATCACATTTTCTCCAAGTCACTCTAGAGGGTAGTTGATCACGTTTTCTCCACTGAAAGGTCACTAGAGGGCAGTTGATCACGTTTTCTCTACTAAAAGGACACTAGAGGTCAGTTTATCATGTTTTCTCCACTGGAAGGTCACTCTAGAGTGCATTTTATCACGTTTTCTCCAGGTCACTCTAGAAGGCAGTTGATCACGTTTCTCCACTGAAAGGTCAATAGAGCGCATTTTATCACATTTTCTCCAGGTCACTCTAGAGTGTAGTTGATCACGTTTTCTCTACTGAAAGGACACTATAGGTCAGTTTATCACGTTTTCTCCACTGGAAGGTCACTCTAGAGTGCATTTTATCACGTTTTCTCCAGGTCACTCTAGAGGTCAGTTTATCATGTTTTCTCCACTGGAAGGTCACACTAGAGTGCATTTTATCACGTTTTCTCCAGGTCACTCTAGAGGGCAGTTGATCACGTTTTCTCCTCTGAAAGGTCACTAGAGCGCATTTTCTCACATTTTCTCCAGGTCACTCTAGAGGGCAGTTGATCACGTTTTCTCCACTGAAAGGTCACTAGAGCGCATTTTATCACATTTTCTCCAGGTCACTCTTGAGGGCAGTTGATCACGTTTTCTCTACTGAAAGGTCACTAGAGGGCAGTTGATCACGTTTTCTCTACTGAAAGGACACTATAGGTCAGTTTATCACGTTTTCTCCACTGGAAGGTCACTCTAGAGTGCATTTTATCACGTTTTCTCCAGGTCACTCTAGAGGGCAGTTGATCACGTTTTCTCCACTGAAAGGTCACTAGAGGGCAGTTGATCACGTTTTCTCTACTAAAAGGACACTAGAGGTCAGTTTATCACGTTTTCTCCAATGGAAGGTCACTCTAGAGTGCATTTTATCACGTTTTCTCCAGGTCACTCTAGAGGGCAGTTGATCACGTTTTCTCCTCTGAAAGGTCACTAGAGCGCATTTTATCACATTTTCTCCAGGTCACTCTAGAGGGTAGTTGATCATGTTTTCTCTACTGAAAGGACACTAGAGGTCAGTTTATCACTTTTTCTCCACTGGAAGGTCACTCTAGAGTGCATTTTATCACGTTTTCTCCAGGTCACTCTGGAAGGCAGTTGATCACGTTTCTCCACTGAAAGGACACTATAGGTCAGTTTATCATGTTTTCTCCACTGGAAGGTCACTCTAGAGTGCATTTTATCACGTTTTCTCCAGGTCACTCTAGAGGGCAGTTGATCACGTTTCTCCACTGAAAGGTCAATAGAGCGCATTTTATCACATTTTCTCCAGGTCACTCTAGAGTGTAGTTGATCACGTTTTCTCTACTGAAAGGACACTAGAGGTCAGTTTATCACGTTTTCTCCACTGGAAGGTCACTCTAGAGTGCATTTTATCACGTTTTCTCCAGGTCACTCTAGAGGTCAGTTTATCATGTTTTCTCCACTGGAAGGTCACTCTAGAGTGCATTTTATCACATTTTCTCCAGGTCACTCTAGAGGGTAGTTGATCACGTTTTCTCCTCCGAAAGGTCACAAGAGGGCAGTTGATCACGTTTTCTCCACTGAAAGGTCACTAGAGCGCATTTTATCACATTTTCTCCACTGGAAGGTCTCTCTAGAGTGCATTTCATCAGTTGTTCTCCACTGGAGTCCACCAGTGCCACCAGTCATATCATTGTCATATGTTTATGTTGAATCCACTTCACACTCATCCTACTCATCAATCGTTTGTCCCGTTGCCAATCGGCATTAAATTGCAGCATATTTCTCTCCGTGTGTTTTCTCCGTCTGCTCGGCAGTGCGGGGCGAACGACCGCTTCTCCGACGAGCAGCTGGTGAACCTGTCGGTGCGAGAGCTGAACCGACACCTGCGCGGTGTGAGCAAGGACGAGGTGGTGCGCCTGAAGCAGAAGCGCCGCACGCTAAAGAACCGCGGCTACGCGCAGTCCTGCCGCTACAAGCGCCTGCAGCACCGCCACGCCCTGGAGTCGGAGAAACATGTGCTCACGCAACAGGTGCACGACCTCCCCGAACCCCCCCCCCCCCCCCCCCCCCCCCCCTGGACCTCCATCCCGATCTCCTCTTTCGTTTCGGAGATACGGAGAACCTCCCCCCCTCCCTCCCGCATCCCTGACACTTTATATATCGTATAAATAATACGTATTTTTCTTCCCTCCTTCTCAGTTGGACCAGCTGCAGTGTGAGCTGACCCGAGTGCTGCGGGAGAGAGACGCCTACAAGGCTCGCTACGAGAAGCTCCTCGGCGCCAACCACGGCATCGCCGGCGACGCCCAGCCGACCCGCACCAGCAACCCACCTTCCTCGCCCCCTGACTACTTCCTCTGAGCTCAGCCCACCAGGGAGGGGATGAAGAAGAAGAAGAAGAAGAAAGGAATGAGAAACCAGCCAATGTGGAGCGATCAATGATGAGTAATCAGACTTGGGGAAGGAAAAACAAGGATGTGTGTGTGTGTGTGTGTGTGTGCGAGAGAGAGAGAGAGACACTGGCAGGCCGTTTTTGGGGCGATACGACTGTGAAATCCACTCCCGAGTGATTAAAGGGGAATCGACTGTTACTTCGTTGGGTGAGACTCGGCCCTTCACGGCTTTTAACTTCACTGTGAATGATAGTTGCACCAAAGAACTCGCTGAGAGTGCAACTGCGGGACAATCGAGGCTAGAGATAAATGGATCGAAGAAGAAGAAGAAGAAAAACCAAGAAAAAAAAGCATTCTCTTGCATTAAAACTTAACAATAGTCCCCGACACTGCTGAGCCTTTTTATCTATGCAATATCATATATATATATATATATATATATATATATATATATATATATATATATATATAGCTGCAACGTGCTCTCCAAAATGAGTGGGTGAGGCTCAAACTGTATAGTTGTGTGTTGTTGTGTTTTTCTTCTCTTTTTTTTTACAATAAGCTGCTAAAGCTGCAGGTCTGAGTATATAGTGCAGTGGTGCTGGATGTGGAGTGGGCTTGGATGGAGGATCCACGGCATGGTTTTTTCACAGTTGCCTACCAAAGTGTTTCAGCTCACCGAGACTTGTTATTCTTTGTAAGTTGAATACATCCTAGATTAAAGAATGTACAAGGATACCTTTCATGGGAATCTTCCAGTGATTGTGCTAAATGAATAGTTGGGGGGGGGGTGGTGGTGGTGGTGGTGGGGGGGGGGGGGGGGGGGGGGATATAGCTCTTTTATTGTTTTATCAAAGAAATCCACCTTTTGCTCGTTGGAAAAAAAAAAAAACGTCTTCGTGGAGACACCTTCTTAACTGTCCCATGAAATCATTTGCCAGGGTTCATGCATTAGAAGCTATATTTATTTTTGTTTGGGTGTATAGGTTTAAATAAATAAATTGTTCTTTTATTTATTCACTTATTTATTCAGTATTTATTGTTTATTTATGTATACTGATTCAAAATATTATTCCCCCCCCCCCCCCCCCCCCCCCCCCCCCCCCCCTTTACCGGTTTTATTCCAATAGCGTGTATTTTTACTTTTTCCTACAGTTTATTATTTTTTATTCCCAATCGTGATTAGAATTAACATTTATTGCAACTTCCCCCCCCCAAAAACGGACGGGGCAGTATGGAGGTTGTAGTGTGGGTTCATACAGAATATGAAATAAACAAAGTAAACATCCCTGTGGTGCTACCGTGTGTTTCTGTGCAGCCCCCCCCCCCCCCCCCCCCCCCCCCCTGCAGCCCCCGCTCCACCCCTCTCTCTTTATCTCCGTCCCTCTATAGTGAGGCAGTGACCCTGGGTGTGCACTGTTTGGGATGACCTCATCTTCAGCTCCCTCTCCCTCCCTGTGTGTCTCTCGCTCTCTCCCCCGGGCCCGGATAAAGGGAGCCGGATTAGGGCTATAATAGCGGCCCCGGCTGTCCACTGCCGGGCTCCATTGTGGCTTTGTGTGGGAGCACGCTCGCTTTTTGACAGAAAACATGTCCAAACACACTCCTTGGATCGGGGTGTGTGTGTGTGGGGGGGGGGGGGGGCACTTTATTTCATAAAAATAATAAAAACAGGAGAGACCGACTAACAGAGCAGGTTGTCTTGTCCCTGTCTGCCAAAGCAATACCCACATGACACATTTAAACACACGGTATATCCCCAAGGACACGCACACACTCGCGCGCGTGCACGCGCACACAAACAGAGCCAATTAGCGAGGAGGGGACCTGTGTGGTGCTGCGCCCTAGTGGCCGCGCTCCATATCGCGCAGTTCTTCCTCCTCGGGGGTCAACGCGGAGAGCTTCGTGACACACCGAGCATCTCTCACGCCCCCTCCCGGCTCCCCCCGCCCCGCTGCGCCGCTCCGCTTCCACTGCGCGCACCTGCAGCAGCAGCGGAGAGAGAGAGAGAGAGAGAGAGAGAGGGAGAGAGAGAGAGAGAGAGAGAGAGAGAGAGAGAGAGGGTGAGAGAGAGAGAGAGAGAGAGAGAGAGAGAGAGAGAGAGAGAGAGAGGGGGAGAGAGAGAGGGTCCAGTCCGGAGGAGCGTTTCGGTGATGAATGACGGCGCTGACTGCAGAACTGGACCTGGACCTGGACCTGGACCTGGACCTGGACCCTAACCGGACCTGGACCCTAACCGGACCTGGACCCTAACCGGACCTGGACCCTTAGGAGACGGGCGCGCTAGCGGTGGAGAGCGAGAGAGAGAGAGAGTTACTTTGTGGGGTTGCGGAGAGCCGCGTGACAGGTGAGAGATCACACCGTGCTGTTTGGGTGTGGGGGGGTGTGGGGGGAGTCGGGAGGGGGCGTGAAAGACGCTCGAGGGGGTGGGGGGTAGAGTGGATGAGGAGTCATTAATTAAGGAGTCCTTTATTCCCGGTCGCTTGATTTCAGTTTGCAGATGCCGACAGATGTGCCCGAAGACAGGCTCACCAACGAGAAGGCGACCAAGGTAAGAAGCACGGGGGAGGGGTGTGTGTGTGTGTGTGTGTGTGTGTGTGTGTGTGTGTGTGTGTGCGTGTGCGTGTGTGTGTGTGTGTGCGTGTGCGTGTGTGTGGGGGGGGGAGGGGGGGGGGGGGGAGCAAACAAACAAGCTCCAACATCCAGTGTTCAATTAGCAGGTTTGAGTCAAAGTGGTGTTTGATATGTTGATTTATTTATTTATGGGGGGTTATCAGCATGTGTGTGTGTGTGTTTTTCAGGAGGTAATTTTCACGTTTTAGTCACTAAATCCAATGGCTGTCTAATTGGGAGGAACATATATAGATTTAGAAAATTACCCAAATGATGTCATTGGATTACGCACATTAAGGCTAAACCGTCTGATGTAAAAACACGATGTGCTGCAGCCATCGTTTAACAAGAAGTCGATTGGATTCTGAGATGGGATTTTGGATTGTTGCAGAAAAGGGTATTTAAACCCTGCAGAAAGAATACTTAACTGTTAATAAACCCTGCAGAAAAAATACTTAATTGTTAATAAACCCAAGGAATACTTAATTGTTAATAAACCCTGCAGAAAGAATACTTAATTGTTAATAAACCCTGCAGAAAGAATATTTAACTGTTAATAAACCCTGCAGAAAGAATACTTAACTGTTAATAAACCCTGCAGAAAGAATACTTAATTGTTAATAACCCCAAAGAAAGAATACTTAATTGTTAATAAATCCTGCAGAAAGAATACTTCATTGTTAATAAACCCAAAGAATACTTAATTGTTAATAAATCCTGCAGAAAGAATACTTCATTGTTAATAAATCCTGCAGAAAGAATACTTAATTGTTAATAAACCCTCCAGAAAGAATACTTAATTGTTAATAAATCCTCCAGAAAGAATACTTAACTGTTAATAAACCCTGCAGAAAGAATACTTAACTGTTAATAAACCCTGCAGAAAGAATACTTAACTGTTAATAACCCCAACAGAAAAAATACTTAACTGTTAATAACCCCAACAGAAAGAATACTTAACTGTTAATAAACCCTGCAAAAAGAATACTTAACTGTTAATAAACCCTGCAGAAAGAATACTTAACTGTTAATAAACCCTACAGAAAGAATACTTAATTGTTAATAACCCCAACAGAAAGAATACTTAACTGTTAATAACCCCAACAGAAAGAATACTTAACTGTTAATAAACCCTGCAGAAAGAATACTTAACTGTTAATAAACCCTGCAGAAAGAATACTTAACTGTTAATAACCCCAACAGAAAAAATACTTAACTGTTAATAACCCCAACAGAAAGAATACTTAATTGTTAATAACCCCAACAGAAAGAATACTTAACTGTTAATAACCCCAACAGAAAGAATACTTAACTGTTAATAAACCCTGCAGAAAGAATACTTAACTGTTAATAAACCCTGCAGAAAGAATACCTAATTGTTCATAAACCCTGCAGAAAGAATACTTAACTGTTAATAACCCCTCTCCTCCTCCTCCTCCTCCTCCTCCTCCTCCTCCTCCTCCTCCTCCTCCTCCTCCTCCTCCTCCTCCTCCTCCTCCTCCTCCTCCTCCAGTGCGACGGCATGACTCTGTCCAGCACCCAGGCGGTGCGTAGGGGCAGCACCCCTTTGCCGATAAAGCACCAGCTCCGGCGAGAGGAAGCCGTCCACGAGGACGGCGATTGGACCTCGGGCGCGGCCGGACCCTCCGCTCCGCCCCTCGGCTTCGGCTTCGGCCCGGCCTCGGTCGACACCCCGACCCTGGCCGTGGAGGGCCGACCCGACGGGCCCCTGAGGATCGCCCTGCTGGGGCAGAACGGCGTGGGGAAGTCCTCGCTGGCCCTCGCCCTCGCCGGGGACACGGACAGGACGGCGTCCGTGGACTCTGATGGTGACTCACGCGCGCCACGCCGCAGGTGAACGACTCGCGTACCCGCCGAGTCCCAGGTGAGACCTAACCGATGCTCTCCTCTCCTCAGGGGAGGGTCACGTGAGCGCCGTCACCGTGGACGACGAGGAGAGCGCCATCATTATCTTTGACAACTGGAGACAGGTGAGCCAACACAGCTCCCTGGTGGGCATTTCACTATATATATATATATATATATATATATATATATATATATATATATATATATATATATATATATATATATATATATATATATAGTGAAATGCGTATCCCAGCATGCACTTGGAGAGGTTACTAATACAACGGACAGGTAGAGTAACAATCGGAAGAGGTCAACAATAAAGAAAATGAAATAAACTTCAATACATGAACAGGTAACACTTAAGGTTTCTAGTAAGCGTTAGTTAATAGTTAATATGGCCCTATTAAGATGCTTAATGACATTATTATTAAGACTATGTATGTGTTAATAATAGCATCATAAACATGTTTATTGATAGATGATAAGGCATTTCTAAGCACTTTTAAGGAATTTGTTAATAGCTTATAATGTGTAAAAACATTTGTTATTATTTATTTATTTATTATCTAGTTTAACTAACTTTCCCATATACCTTAACTAAGCCTTTTTGTCGCTTTATTAAGATGCTCTCTAATATGCATTTATTAGCAGTTAAATATTCTTTCTGCAGGATTTATTAGCAGTTACCGTTGTTTTCTAAAGTTATCTAAAGAGAGAACAGCGCCTGAGGTTATTAGATCTTTAATTGGACACTTATGTACAGTTAATTCTGCTAATAAATGTGCTGGAGCACATTGTTTATTGCACTTGGCGTCACTAGAACAGACAACTGTGGCAACAACAGGACGATAAGTCTCATTATCAGGTTGTTCCTGCACACTTTTCTCTTCTTTTCCCTCGAGGGCAGTTCACAGTGTGCTGAGGTGAGAGAGAGAGAGAGAGAGAGATAGAAAGAGAGAAAGAGAGAGAGAGATGCCCACAGAGCAGATGTGCCAAATGAAGAAAAAAGAAAACACCCAGAATGCACCACCGTGACACAATCTGTCTATTTTGACGTGGGGGTTTCACATCTCCACTCTTTGTACAGTGAGCTATATTTGAAGTGAGAGACGCCGTGTTTGCCTTCAAAGGAACGCTGTTATGTAACCGTGTGACGTCTGTGTGTGTGTGTGTGTGTGTGTGTGTGTGTGTGTTCAAGCCTTCATCACAATTAAATATGGAAAGTCAGTCGGTTGGCGAGATATTTATATTCTTAAGGTTTTTTGTGTGTCTCTCTTGCTTGGAGAGGAGGATTGTGTTTGTGTGTGTGTGTGTGTGTGTGTGTGTGTGTGTGTGTGTGTGTTTGTGTGGGTGTGTGTGTGTGTGTGTGTGTGTGTGTGTGTGTGCCTCTGGAGGGGTTTGGATGAAGCACCTTTCACTATTTCTACGCACAAGAAGTATTTGAATATAAATGAGAGTGATGGAAAGTGAAATATTTATGTTCGCTGGAATGTTTTTTGGGGTGTTTTACCCTTAATTATATCAACATATTTCATTTATACTTTATTTTTTGTACGATTATATGCCTGTGCATCTATGTGGCATCTATGTGCACGTCCTTTCTTTTTTTCAAATGCATATCAAGAAAATGAAATAAATAACAAATTTGAAGAAAAAAAGAAAGAAAGAGTGTTTCAAAACGCTCTGTTTAAAGGTATAAAAGTGTTATTAATGTAACATTTAAAATATACCAACGTTCTCCTCTCATCTTATCGCGACTCATATTAAAATGTGTGTTCATCTGCATGAAACGGGTCCGAAGTGTTTAGGAACAAAATGACGTCAGATATATATTGACACATAAGAGAGAAACCATGCGATAAATGACCATGACATCATCCCCACGACTCCCTCTGACTGCAGTGCGTTTGTGATCATTATCATAATATCATACGCTCTGTGCCTCAGGACCTGTCGGCCCTGCGCTGCGAGGTCGGCGTTCTGGTGTTCTCGGTGACCGACCGGCGAAGCTTCCACCGGACCGCTCAGCTGCGGCTGCTCCTCCGGGAGACGCAGCCCCAAACTCCCATCATCCTCGTGGGCAACAAGAGCGACCTGGTCCGCACGCGCGAGGTCACCGCTCAAGGTCAGCAGGGAGGAACCGTTTCACGTGTTTTCATGCCCAAGTATTTGTCTACAATGTTAATTATTTAAACAAAAACATTCGCGTGGAAGAATTTTGCCTTTGGGGGAATTCTGCCGGAAAAAAAGTTTATTATTTAATCCCAAATCATGATATTTTCCAAAAACTAACCAAGTGTTTGTGGTCAGATGAGTCTCAATATAATAATAATAAATCTACTTCTTTTGGTGTGATATACACACGTAAACGAGTCTCTAATTCAACGCACGCACAAAAATATTCGGCATTAAATATAAATGTAAACAAAATATTACGTATATTTTTGATGCACATGCAAAGTATGTGTCGTTTTTTAAATGAATGTAAAAGAAAAAAATCCACAAATATGTGTGTTTAAAAATATAAATCCTTTGTAATATAATATAAAACATGTGTGTTTTTATTATTATTTATTTGTTATTGAGACTGATCCCATGGGTTTGTTGCCCAAACCTGAAGGAAAATGTCTCCCACGTGCATAAAACTAATTATAGTTATTTTTAAGAGTTACTTCATGGCGCTGGTTGATTTTTGGATAAAAAGTCAACGTTACAACCCTTTGTACATAAAAAAAAAATGTAACTACAATTCCCAAGGTGCATTTCGGGACACAAAAAACATCCGAGCACGGAGCTAAAGTTCTGCCGTGTGCGCCGGCAGGTGTTGACCCCCAAGTCACCAACGTAAATATGGGACCCGTTTTTAACTCACGAACAATCTGACACTAAAAAAGTTCTTATATTTTTTATATTCTTTGCATACGTATCGATAGCATTGGCTTTTTTATTATATTACTACTATATTGCACCTAGAGCAACGAGCGTAGTTACGGGTGAACTCGAGTGTCCTTCACTTCTTCACCAGAAGGAGGCGATCAAATGCCAGCTGCAGCGTGACGATGAGTTACATCAAAACATTAAAGAATAATACCGGGTTTTGGAACTCACCCCCACCTTCAGATAATCTAAAACCCCTTCTGGGCATCACGTAGATATAAATGGCTTTTTTTGAGCGAGTGAAGACACTTGGATTCGACAATACGCTGATGACACCATACTGTAGTTGTGAATATTGTTTCCCCCCCCCCCCAACCCACAGAGGCCATGTCCAGCGCCGCCCTCTTCAACTGTCTGTACCTGGAGATCTCGGCCTCCCTGGACCACCGCACCCCGGAGCTCCTGGAGTGCGCGGTGCGGCTCGCCAGGGGCCAGTCCCCCTGGGCCCCGGGCACCAGCGGCGAGGACATGAACGGCGGCCAGCGCGAGAGCATCACGTCCCGGGCCAAACGTTTCCTGTCCAGCCTGGTGCCCCGCTACCCGCGGGAGAGAGAGGTGGGCAAGTTCCTGAGGCAGAAGTCACGCTCCTGCCACGACCTGGGGGCCCTGTGATTGTGGGCGTCGCCGAGAGACGGGGGCGGGGTTTAACAGTTAGATTGTCGTAAGTGTACCCAGAAAAAGAAGGGGGAAGAAGGTGTGCAGCTGCCAGAGTTGATGGCAGGACATTTTGTACACGAGATCGAGCAGCGGAGATGAAATACTGTCGTGGAACACGTGCACATGAACTGTAGAACCGACTCATAACACCCCATAGATCAATAAATTGCTTCTTTTTTTGGGGGGGGGAGTCTAGAGAAAGTCCGTTTGTCTTTTTGCATTAAAGTCGTCACACATTGTTGTTGTTGACACACACACACACACACACACACACACATACACGCAGGTTAAGAGACTTTTGCTGATGAATCACGTTGTGTTCATTTTACGCCATGCCGTATCCATGGCGATGGCGAGTGGTAAAATAGTGGATAGTGCCAGCGAGCAGAGAAATACATTTTTTTTAAAAAGAGAGTGGTTTGAGCTTCCAGAGCACGGCAATGAGAGACGGAGCGGAGAGAGAGAAAAAACAAACAAGATTATTGTATATGGAGCAATGGTTGCCATGTTACGGTCGTCAAGGAGACCTGGATTCAGGGAGACGTACACATGTATGTTCCATTTCAGCTCTTTTCAACAAACGGATTCCCATGCAGTATACAATTTAAAATGTGGGTCCAAATTAAAAATGTTATGTCAGATATCAGCTTCACCTCTCTTTTTCTCTCTACTCCGGAGCACTTCCATCCTCCCACTTCCATCCTCCCACACCATAAAACAAAGATTTAGCACATCACAGGTCGTTATACACATCATTTGATATCAAAAGGGAGAGCTTGTGCTATAATAGAAGTTGTATTCTGACTCATCTCTGCTTGGCTGCAAAACGACTGGAACAGATTGAAAGGTTAAGATTTTTGGGAATCGTTCAACGTGACGCGCGGGCGCCCTCTGGTGGCCGAGTTGAGATCCCACAGCCGAGCAGATGAGGATGAAGATGAACAAATATAAATAGCAGAGCACCCATTTCCCTCAGAGGAAGTGCACCTGGTTTGAAACAAAGATGGTTAGAGTCATGCTGGAGTTATGAATGATGAGAGAAGACTTGTGGGTGTTTTCCCCTGATTGTTGTCTGAAGGCCTCGAGGGTATGCGTGTTAAAATAGGACACTATAGGAATGTCACTCCAGTTATATATATATTTTTTAAATGGGTCCAGTACATGTATGATAAGCACCTGAAGCGATACTTTTAACTCAATATTCCACTAAACACCAATGACTAGAAACACTCAAAAGTTTAAAAAAAAACATCAGAAAGCTTTTCAAAGCAATTTTGTTAAAACCAAAAGGTAGCGTAGAAAAATAAAAGAATGTTTAACATTTTACATGGTAAACAGTCTTTTTTTACTATGTGCGCCAGACATAATAAAGTCAAGATAAAACAAGTCCCTAATCAAGACCAGACGGTCCTCATTCTAGACTCACGAGACCCCAATCAAGTCCCAGGGGTCAAGTCATAAAGTGCTCAAATGGAATGTGTGAAAGACGAGTTATAATATATTTAAAAAAAAGAAAGTCATGAATGCTTTTCAAAAAAAAAAATTCTTATTTATTTGTTAAAACAAAAACGTGACTGAACGTAAAATAAAAAATAAAATCTAGGAATGAACGTTAGTGGAACACTTTTTATTCTTTGGGTTTGGGGGAAGGCCTCAAAGTATGTTAAAGTCTAAAAGGATAAAGTCGGAGGTCCGTGTTAAATTTTAAAGTCAACAAACTTATTAGTTAGTGTGCAGAAGTCGACCTTTAACACGCATGCCGACTGGTCACAGCAGTAAAAGCACCGGTGAGTCTCATTTAGCCAGAAGTTTCCCAATAACAGTCAGACAGCCCGAAAGGTCAAGGAGCAAAGGTCAAACAAGAAAAGTCTATAAATGAGATGAAACAACCGCAGAAGCTTTCAGTTAGTAATGATTTTTAATGGAATGATTTCTGTGCGTGAGAAAAGTACACGTTGATTCTTTTAAATGGTAAAGAAACGACGCCCCCCCCCTCAGAGGCTGCAGGCCTGCAGCTTCTGGTCCGCCAGCTTCAGAGACACCCAGGTGTTTAGCATGGAGGCCCTCAGCCGGCTCCAGACCAGGTGGTCGGTCAGCCCGAAGATCTGCGCGGCGAACTGAGCCGCGGCCTCGGGGGAGAGGATCGTGGAGCAGCCGAGACCTGGACCAGAACCAGAGGGAGGAGGCTTTGTTAATATACAATAATACAGTTATGAGTAAAAATAATAAGGTCATTTAAGTGTCTTAGGTTGATGCCCTTTTGGATAAAAGACACACACAAAGACAGGAAGTGCCGCTCGTACCGCTTGGCATGCGCAAGGAAGACCAGACGTCCTGCGCCCCCCAGTCTGGAGTGAGAGGCGGGCAGTTGATGACGGGGTACGCCGTGTTGCCAGACATCACCGGGCCCAGGCCGTTGCTCCTGCCGGCCACGGCCACAAACACCGTGGATACGGAGTCGCCTGAGAAAGAAAGAAGCACGCGGATGTTTTACGACGATGTGACGTAATTGGATGGCAACGTTATTTTATTTAAAAGCAACGATGCACACCTTCGTATTCGGCTTTGATGCGGAGCGTCTCATCTGGACCCTTGTGTGCCGAGGTGACTCTCAGGATGCAGGGGATCCCGTAGGAGGTGCAGGCCTTGCGGATCTTTTCACAGTGAGCCAGGTCCGAGGTGGAGCCCATCAAAACCACCACCCTGCCGCTGGCCTGGCGCTCCAGCAGCAGCTAGAGACGTGACGCGGGTAGCATTAATAACGGAAAAAAATAGGTGCCTACTGGTTGTATAGAAGTCTATGCTTCATGTGTTAAAGCTGCATTCTCTCTCCTGACCACCAGGGGGCGACTCCTCTGGTTGTATAGAAGTCTATGCTTCATGTGTTAAAGCTGCATTCTCTCTCCTGACCACCAGGGGGCGACTCCTCTGGTTGTACAGAAGTCTATGCTTCATGTGTTAAAGCTGCATTCTCTCTCCTGACCACCAGGGGGCGACTCCTCTGGTTGTATAGAAGTCTATGCTTCATGTATTTAAGCTGCATTCTCTCTACTGACCACCAGGTGGCGACTCCTCTGGTTGTATAGAAGTCTATGCTTCATGTGTTAAAGTTGCATTCTCTCTCCTGACCACCAGGGGGCGACTCCTCTGGTTGTATAGAAGTCTATGCTTCATGTGTTAAAGCTGCATTCTCTCTCCTGACCACCAGGGGGTGACTCCTCTGGTTGTATAGAAGTCTATGCTTCATGTGTTAAAGCTGCATTCTCTCTGACCACCAGGGGGTGACTCCTCTGGTTGTATAGAAGTCTATGCTTCATGTGTTAAAGCTGCATTCTCTCTCCTGACCACCAGGGGGCGACTCCTCTGGTTGTATAGAAGTCTATATAAATGACTCTACTTCTCTTGATGTATTCCCTCAGTAAACATTGTAAACATTAGTTTTTGGTCTCAATCTCTAGTTTCAAGTCTTCTTCAATACAGCGTGATGTTCATTTAGTAAATTATGGTCATTTAGAGTCAAACAGACCATAAAGCAGGGTATGCTTTTAAGGGCGGGGCTACAAGGTGATTGACAGGTCGCTACCACGGCGTTGTCCGGTTTGAGAACTTTAACCCTTTCACAGTGTTTTCATGTTCATGAAAGTTAACTGTAAAAACGTTTAGTTGTTCTTGGCTCCACCCTCTTTTCTTTCACTTGTTATTGCAAAAAAAATATAAGAAATGCCGAACTCGAGGCTGTCACAAGGAACCGTGTGTGTGTGTGTGTGTGTGTAAACATGATTAGAAGCAAACAAAAGCTTGTCCTGATAACAGCAGCGTTGGGTTCAGTGTACCTTGACCCGTTCAGAGACCCACTCAAAGTTCCTCTTCACCACCTGCATGGCCTCAGGGGTCACCTCTTTAAGATCGCGGTACACCTAGAAGACCACAAAAGAAACAACAACAAAAAAACGTATTATTATTTCCGCTCTTCTACGTTTCTTAAGCGTCGGAGGCCAAGCGGACGAGTCCTGACCTGCTTGTCCTTCTGCTGGCTCCGATCTCCGGCCGGCCACAGCCGCCACGAGTCGTTGTCGATCACGTCGGCGAGGACGATCTCTTGCGTCGTCACGTTCACCCCGAACTCGATCTACGGGCAAGGGAGAGCGATTCTCAAACCCTGAAAGCGTTCACGTGGGGGCAGGTGGTGGGGGGGGGGGGGCGTTGCGTACCTTCATGTCCACCAGCGTGCAGCTCTGAGTGGCCCAGGACTTCTCCAGGATCTCGAAGATGGCCACGGTGCTGCGATTCATGACGTCCACCTCACACTGGCCGATGGCGAGCCCGGCCAGAGAGAACTTCGCCGCCAGCAGCTGCTCCTCCGACCACTGGGGGTCGTTGTTGGCATCGTCCTATCGGAACGCAGAGGGGTGGGGGGGGGGGGGGGGGTCGGGGTTTATTGGGACACTTTGAGATAAGCTGCAACTTCTTCGGTCCGGCAGCTCCTCACCGACAATGTACGTCCACTAAAAGTGTTTGTGCAACCGACGTTGTTGGTGTCTGACAACATTATGGATAAAATAAAATAAAAAAGACAAAACCGTGGGGACCGCCCTGAGGCCGCAGACTCACTTTAAAGAACATCTCCATCTTCAGGGGGGAGAAGCGGTAGCCTTCCTTCACCCCCGGGTTCCTCTTGAGGAAGGAGCCGGTCGCCACCCGGCGGCAAACCCACTCGATGGGAATCATCTCACAGCGGGCGGCGACGAACGCCGTGTCGGAGTGCTGCTTCACAAAGGCCGTCTTGATGCCTGGGGGGGGGGGGGGGGGGGGGTGTGGGGGGGGGGGGGGGTGGGGGGGGGGGGGAGAGGGAGGGAGTATAAACGATTGACACGTCGAGGTTTAAAATCGGTCGAACGTGGTCGGTCACGATCTGGGGAATTTACTCGCGGAAAAGAAGTCACAAGATCGCCGTGACGACGCTCACGAGTGGCATGCGGGCTGCACTTATGCTCCCAATTATCCTCTTTAAATGACAAGCGCCGTGCACGAGATCAAAGCGGTGAACTACCGTTAGAAAATGTGAAATTGTTACTAAATTGTGTCAAAATAAAATGTAATCAGTTGATTGCGGTTTTCTTTATGGGTTTCCAGCAGAGTATTTCATATTCGTTTCCAATATTCATCAAATGAGATTTAAAATAAATAAATATAATATATATATTTTTTTTCCAGAAAGAGTCAGTTGCAGGCCACCATTTGATAAAGATTGAAAGAACTTTTCTTTTTTTTTTAAATCAATATTATTGGAGGAAAAAAATATATCTATTGATGCTTTTCTAACATCCCATTTGCTTAAATTACGAGAAAAAAAATATTAAAATCAAAAATTTTCTTCTGAGTCTTTACAAGGTTAAATAATTGTAATAAAAATAATAATAATAATAATAATAATAATAAATGGATGCAACTTCCAAACCAAACCTCTCAGATTGTACAACCTAATATTGTTCACAGTAAAAAGAAAGAAAGGTTGCGTGAGAGAGTACTTATTTGCTTATTTAAATAAATACCACAAGCATTCAGTAATTATACCCTTCTGGCTTCAGCCCACTGCTCAATGACAGCTTCTCAACACAAGGTGCCTCGGGGGGGAGGGACGTTGCAACACACCTGCACCTGGCGGAGCTCCAAACGGATCCACCAACTGAAATATTAATATAGAAATATAGAAACATAGATGGATGCATCTATGCATTCCCGTCGGGCCTCACCAGACTCCTGCAGCAGCTTGAACACGGAGCTCGTGGTTCTGTTGGCGATGGCCGCCTTGCCCTCCATCTGGTCTTTCCTCACCGCGTTGCCGGCCGTGATCTGGTCCATGGACTGGACCAGGACCAGTCCGGGCTGGTCCGGGAGCTCGAAGATCTGCTTGGTCTTCCCCTCGTTGAGCTTCTGCCCGACGTTGAGTTCTGAAAAGACGACAACAACAACAATCATACAAAACAACAAGAAAAGGGTTCCAAACATGCGCACGTGTCGCCTCCTAAACGTGCATTCGTACCTGGAGCGGCGGCCATGTTGTTGTTCTGCGACACGCGACGACCCTGAAACGCCAAAAAAAAAGTTTAACGCAACTTTTTTTGAAGACACAAAAAAAAGTTGCGTGATGAGGAGACAGCGGAGGAAGCGAGGAGGGAGAGAGAGAGAGAGAGAGAGGAAGTGGGAGTCTGTTCTTTAACGTGCTGCGGCAGCCAATCGCAGCGCAGGGAGCTCACTCGGGGCAACCAATCGCAGCGGCGCGTCGGTCGCCCACGTGGTGGCAAGAGGGGGCGTGGAAAAGATGCTTCAACTCCAAATATTTGCGAGGAGGAAGAACTTTTTCCCGGAGTTTGTCCACTAAACTAAAACCTTCGGGTTTTATTTTGTCTTCTCGTGACCGGAAGAAGTTATCGATTTAAAAACAACAAATATAAAAGGTGATCAAGAGAGAACCACCTGGACCGGATCGATCAATCAGATACAGATTGAACTCCTCATCGTGAAAACACCACGTGGGGTGTTGGCGTCGCCGTTCTGGGGTGTTTTTTGTAGAGTGGGGGGGGGGGGGATTAAGTGCACGTGATGTCAGCTGCAGCTGCGCGTGTCTTCCGTTGTGTCGATTAAAACTCTTTATTATTTTATCCACGCTTTTTTTTTTGTGTGTGCACGTGCTTGGTCAGCAGCGTCAGGTACACACGCACGCACACACACGCACGAGCGCGTGCTCCGGACACAGAGCGGGGGTCTGGATGGAGTTTGAGGCGTCCGGCATCGGGGAGGAGTGCGGGGTGTTCGGGTGCGTGGCTGCGGGAGAGTGGCCCACGCAGCTGGAGGTCGCGCAGGTCTTGACGCTGGGTCTCGTGGCGTTGCAGCACAGGTGAGTTGGGGTGTGTGTGTGTGTGTGCGTGTGTGTGTGTGTGTGTGTGTGTGTGCGTGTGTGTGTGTGCAAAGAGCAAAGGACCGGGGAGTGGCCACATGTTTGTCTATTTATATTTATATGTCTATTTATCTTCCATAACTCGTCTTCTTTCACACGAGAGGAAAGTAAACATTTATTTTACTACTTTTGTCTGTTTGCATCTAAAGATTTCTCCTAAATTCACCAACAGTTACCATTACATAACACCTCATTTGCATATTTAAACATACAAACTTGTAACACAATAACTCCTCTTAATGTGAGTGATGAAGTGGTGAATTTTATACAACATTTTAGGACTAAAAACATGGAGAAATGTTGTTTTTCATGTCTCTTGACAGTATTTTCTGATTTATGGAGTCAACAATATGACTAACTTAAAAAAGCTAAAAGGAGCAGTACCACAGTGTAGAAATACATATGTGGAATATGGAATAAGTTTAAATAACATTTATTTTATTTGTCAATCTTCCGCTGAATTAATAATTATCGATTTTAAATTACATTTATATCAACCGATAATCCAAAAGGCAAATTCAAAATTTATTATCGTACGCGACTGAAGAAAAGCATAAAATTATCGCGCGCGAGATGTTTTTTTTTCTTTTCTCTTTCTTCCTTCTACATTTAAAACGATTAGTGGATCAATTCTCAAACCGATTGATCGGCTTTTAAAAGGCAGGAACACGATCTATAATGTGAGTTCACGACATCACGTCTTTCCTTTTTGATATTTCCCTTCAGAGTACTTTGGGTAGTTCTTCTTTTAATCCCTGTGGGATCAATAGGAGTTACCTCTCTCTCCGGGGCCGGCGTTGCCGAGGCGATCGATCGGACTGAATTGATCCTCATTATCGGGATGTGGTCCGGCTCCTCTTCTTTGAAGCCGGCGTCCATCTTTTTTGCGGGCGTCTGGAGCGTGAGGTCTGGATGGGGAGGGGGGGATAAATCTAATTAATAATAATAATAATACGTTTTATTCATATAGTGCTTCTCAAAATTCTCAGACACTTTACAAACATTAAAATCATCATACAACAATTAATTTACGTTCTAAAAATACACATTTATCAGAGTTTCCTTTTCTCTTCTAATGAGTCGCACCTCTAGTTAGTTAGTTAGTTAGCCGGAGACAATCGCACCCTTTTTTTTATAAAGACGTGATCTAATTACGAGGCGACCATCACGGGACTCGCCATTGAGGAAAAGTCTCGACGTCATGTGACGCAAAGCGATTTGACCTTCTGACCTCGGTCTGCAGCTCTCTTCATTCTCCTGGTCGCCGGGTGGGTTTCCTCTCTCTTCACCGCAGGTTCAGACGAGCCTGCAGACAAACGCTCTTTTTTTTCATTATCAAACGTTCTACTCCCCTACCAGTACATGCATAAAAAAAAAATACATGTTATTATAATAAAAATACAGTGTATTAAAATTAGTAAGATAATGCCTCATTTGCATATTTTAATCATCACAATTAGGAAAACTTGTAATGTATTGTATTGTAAAGAATACTTGTCTTTATGTATGTAATAAATTTGGGAAGTTTTATGTAGATCTAGATCAGTTAAATTTTTTTTACTAATTCACCTTTTTAATTATTTTTTTAAACCAGATTGGTGAAAGTTTGGGAGATCAACGGAATTAAACATTTAAATTTGGTTTATGTGAGTTCATGACGGAGCGCGAGCGACGTATGAAGTCCAAACGAAGCTAAATAATATAATAAATATAAAAATAAATAATATACATCAACCAAATTAAATAACCACGTTGGACTCACTCGTTGATCTGTGCTGTCGCTCCAAGCGAAGCTCCAGGACCGGGCGCGGCCTCGGCTCTCCGTCGTTGGGCGTGACGTCGAGGCTCATGGAAAAGACGGAATCGGGAAAACAAGTTCGCTCCACTGTGGCTCCGCCCACCGTGGCTCCGCCCACCGTGGCTCCGCCCACTGTGGCTCCGCCCACCGATCTCTCCGCGTTCCTCCGATCGTGGTCGTTCTCCTCCGACATCGTGAGTCTCCCCGACTCCGCGTCGCACGGCGAGCCGTTGGCGGCGCGGTTCATGACGGCGTCCACCTCGTCGTAGAACCTCATGATGCGCCTCGGGTCGGCGCCGGCGGCTTCGTCGCCGCCCTTCCCCCGCTGCAGGGACCGGTAGAGGTACTTGAGGTTCTTGTACTTGGTGTGGCACTGCTTCCAGTCGCGTTCGATGCCCTGCTGCATCAGCCGGTTGGAGATCTGGACGAAGATGTCCCGCTTCCTGGTCGAGCTCTCCAGCTGCCGGCACACGCACTCGTCGGACCAGACCTGGATCAGCGCCCGCACCTCCTGGTCGCTCCAGTTCCGGCCCGTGTCCGACACCGTGACCACGTGGAACTGCTCCGAGCCGGAGGGGTCCGCGAGCGTGAGATGGGCCTCTGGAGGAAAGAGAAAGAAAGATCAGATTAAGACGAGAAGAGATTCATGAGCTGTAAACGGGGTCCACCGGGGCCCGGCCCAGGGGCCCAAAGTATCAGGACCCACACGAATATGCAAAATGACTACAAAAGGGCCACACAACAACTACTAAAGGACTTCAAAGAGACACGTGACTACAACATGATGCAAACTGATGACCCACAGAGACCGAAAACTACAAAGGGATGCCAAATGAGCACAAAGACACAAAACTATTAAAAACCTCCACAGAGAGACACAATAAAACTACAAAAAGAGGTTAAGCGACTATAAAGTCAGTCCCTTGCTTGGGGTGGGGGGGCATGCAGCGTACCTGTTCCCCTCCATTTTGCTTCCCCGTCTCCGTCCATATCGCAGTCATCACTGTTGTCGTCTGAAGATTAAAAAACAGAGAAATTTTAATGCTTCTTTATTATTATATATATATATTTTTTTTTTTCTCCCTGAAACGATGAGCGAGAACCTGAAAACTCACCGTCGTCGATTTCGATGACGACCTCGCTTTCCGAGGCCGGCGTCTCCAGCCTCCCCGCTTCCCCGTCGTAGAGCCTCTTCTGCATCTCCGTGGTCCCGTTCTCCAGCCCCCGGTCCAGCAGAATGGCCTCCACCTCGTCGAAGAACTTCATGTACTTCCCGGGGCCCCCGGCGCTCGCGCTCGCCCCGCCGTGAGCGCTCTTGGCGGTCTTGTAGTCGTACTTCAAGTTCTTGTACTTGGTCCGACACTGTTTCCAGTTGCGCACCACCCCGAAGGTCCTCTGCATCTGCCGCGCCATCTCCTGGAAGATGGACTTGTTGCGCAGCGTGCACTTCAGGCGCTCGCGGACGCGGCGGTCCGCCCAGACGCACAGCAGCGCCCGCACCTCGTCGTCCGTCCAGTGGCGGCCGCCCTCTTCGGCCACGGCGGCGGCGTAAGGGAGAGCCCGGTGGAGCAGACCCTTCATACCTGTGTGTGTGTGTGTGTGTGTGGGGGGGGGGGAAACAAGTTGGAGCTTTGGGGTCTTTGTCTGGAACCCTCCTCGTCTTCTAACATTTTATAAACAAGTTTTTAAAAAATCTATGAAATAAGCAACACGATGTTTTGTTCTCAGTTCAGATTGTTGAGCGGACAAAAAGTTTCAGTTTTGAGGCTAAAAGCAGTTCGACCGTCTACTAAAATGTGTCTGACTTTACCTTCCTGCGTTGTGTAGCCCCCCCTTTGAATATCCTCCACCTCCTCGTCCTCCTCCTCGTCCTCCTCCTCCTCCAGCGGCCTCCTCCCGTCCGCTCCTTTTCCGTGGTCTGGCTTCCTGCTCTGGAGGCCCAGGCTCCTGCACTTGGCCTGACACTCCCACCAGCCGCGCAGCACGCTGAGCCTCCTCAGCCGCTCTGAGATCGACTCGTACGTGGCTCTGCTGTCTGCTGAGGCTCCCGCCTCGTCCCACGCCGACACCAGAGCCAGCACCTCCGCCTCCCCCCACTGCCTCCCCGCCGAGCCTCTTCCCCCGGCCGCCGCACTATCACCTCCTCTTTGTCTCTTTGCTCCTCTCTCCATGTTTCTGAGCTGACCTGGAAACGCTTTTTATTTTTTCCTTTTTTTTTATTTTTTTTTCTCTTCTCCTTCTCCCCAATCCCCTCTGTCTCTGCCGCCCGGTTCCCTAGGCAACCAGGCGGCTAAGCCTGAAAGCAACGCCTCCATGCTGAATAGCAGCCTCACCACTGGCTTAAGCTGTGTGCCGAGGGGGCGGGACCAGCGGTAATCCGAGAAGCAGCTTGGTATTTGGCTGAGAGCTGCAGCGGAGGCGACTCTCCGTGTCTGGGAGCTCAGCGGCAGAGAAGCAGCTTTTCTGCTTTTTGTTGTTGTGGGTTTTTCTTCCTCTCGGCTCCTCATTCCTGCTCCAAACCAGTTCAGATCTCCTTTCGGGGCTCAAATCCAGTTCACACAATTCACGTTTGCTCTTGCAGAGAGAGGAAAAAAAAATAAAAAATCACTCGCTTTACATTCACATAACATTTAACTGGTATGTGATTTTGTTGTTGTTGTTGTTTTTCCGTCTACTCAGGGGTCAGGAGAGTGCCGGCATCGTCACCAGTAACGGAGCCACCCCGCCCACGTACGCGGCCCACAAGGTAACTGGGAGCGCTCCCTGTTGCACAGTTGGACTGAAGCTTAGTTCAAATGCAGGGAAAGATTTGAACAGGCACTCACACACTGACCTATATTCCCATCATGGGTCCTTCCAGCTGTGCTGGTTTGCTCCAGATATTCTGGTTTCCCCCTCTGACTCTTCTATATTAGTTATGGAGGCTTATAATGTATTATAAGCCAATTTATAATCAGAAGTGTTTATTTGCCAGGTACGTTTGACATACGAGGAACTAGACATACAATAAAAAACATAAACATAATAATATATAACGCATATGGTAAATAACAAGCAGATAACGACACTTTAAAACAAGTATATGTTTTATAAGCTGGAACTGTACGATTTATGGTTACAAGACCTCATAAGTATTCAAACATGCTTCATAACAAAAGCATGTCATCTTTTTTTAATCTTTACTTTTAAGGTGAAGTTGTCTTTTTATATGTTTTATAATTGTCATTGTTTTGCAATGATCATAGTGTATTATAATTATCATAGTTCTAATGCATTATAATCATTATAATGTGATTATAGGTTACTCAAAGTGGTCATTAAATAAAAATATAGAAATTATAAAGAAATATGATTCTTGACCATCTGTCATAATAAAATGCTTTAAATGTATGTGGTTATTGTTATAATGCATTACGAATACACGAGAATGCAATGTTATAAACACGACGTAACGCATTAGAAGTAGGATTTCTTTAATGCATAAAGTTTTTTTTAAATATTGTGTTGACGTGTAATTAAATACAAGAGTGAATAACTATCAAAATAGAATATATAAGCGCATCGGGTTGCTGTGTAGCCTAAATTCAACATGTTTGTCAATTTTTGCAGATTGTGCCACTGAAATCTAATTTATTATAATGTATATATCTATATATATATTTTTTTTTTAGGGAATGGGATTGGTGAGCACGGCGTTCGCGCCCGAGGCTCTTCTGAAGCTGCGCTACGGAAACCTCGGCATCTGTCACACGCGCTACTCCACCACCGGCATCTCGGAGCTGCAGAACTGCCAGCCCTTCGTGGTGGACACGCTGCACGGCCAGATCGCCGTGGCACACAACGGCGAGCTGGTCAACGCCGCCGCCCTGCGCAAGAGGGTGAGGGCGCTCTTCCTGCGCTACGCCGTGTGCGTAAACGTGGATTTAATATCCGGTCTTTGTGTTGGTGATAACTTCATTCCTTCAAAGACTAACTGAACCCCCAACGTGTTGACTGAAGTGCCTCAAACCCTGGAAATTAAATAAGAGAAAATGCCTTGAACGTAAAAAAAATAACCTTTTTAGCCCCTTAGCTAGTTAGCGTGCTAGTTAGCTAGTGCTAACTATGTAGCGTGCTGATTCCCCCATGCTCTCATGCTACAGTAGGAGAACATTACAAACTGTGTTACTTAAACATTTAGCCGGACTTCACTGGTTTTAAATTACCGCTCATGACCGCCGTTACACTATTAAATTAGCTTAGTGCTAATGCTAATTCGTCGCATCCGGACTGTTGTTGTGACGACAAAATACAGAATAAAACGTATGTCCGGAAATGCACATTAGCGTGCGTGAAATGACACTTTTTCTTTCTCTATATTGTGGCTCAATCACCGTGAACGTGTTCCGCAGGTCATGCGCCACGGCGTGGGCCTCTCCACCAGCTCCGACAGCGAGCTCATCACCCAGCTGCTGGCGCTGACTCCACCGATGGAGGAGCGGGACGCACCGGACTGGGTGGCCAGGTCCGTGTCGTGATCTGACTTTGCATTCATAGAATGTGTTTATTGTGTTTTATTTCACGCTGTTTACATTTTTTTTTTTTTATATACATTGTAGAATAAAAAACCTGATGAGCGAGACGCCGACGTCGTACTCGCTGCTGGTGATGTTCAAAGACGTCATCTACGCCGTGCGGGACCCGTACGGGAACCGGCCCCTCTGCATCGGACGCGTGGTCCCCGTCTCCAAGATGCACAGTTCAGGTATTCGGCCACATCGAAGACCCGTTTGTCCTTGAAAGATCCCCCCCGCCCCCTCTGTTGGAGGATTAACGTTGTTGTTGTTTTTTTTGGGGGGGGGGGTCAGGAGCCGGAGAGGAGGACACTGAGGGGTGGGTTGTGTCATCGGAGTCCTGCAGCTTCCAGTCCATCGGTGCCAAGTCAGTAAACCACATGAGCGATATCTTCTGCATTGTGAGCGTTGCATTGTGGGTACTGATGTGGGCCGCTCCCATGTCCTTCCTGGTTCTCAGGTACTACAGAGAGGTCTTGCCGGGAGAGATAGTCCAGATATCGCAGCACGGCGTCAAGTCTCTGAGCGTCGTGCCGCGGCCCGAAGGAGACCTGCCGGCCTTCTGCATCTTCGAATACGTCTACTTCGCCCGACCGGACTCTATTTTTGAAGGTTTGGAACTAATTAATAATAATAATTTAACCTTTTTAAAAAGAAAAAAAAGGCAGTGGTACAACAGATGAGATGAAACCCCCTGCAGGCCAGATGGTCTACACGGTGAGGCAGCGCTGTGGCCGGCAGTTGGCCATCGAGGCTCCGACGGACGCCGACGTGGTCAGCACCGTGCCGGAGTCGGCGACGCCCGCCGCACTGGGCTACGCCCAGCAGGTCAGTCCACCCAGATCCAAAGAAACCTGCCGGCACACGTCGACCACCTGATGGGCCTCACACCCCCAACCCTCTCTCCTCTCTCTCTCGCAGTCCGGGCTGCCGTACATCGAGGTTCTGTGTAAGAACCGCTACGTCGGGAGAACCTTCATTCAGCCAAACACCCGCCTGAGGCAGCTGGGAGTGGCCAAGAAGTTCGGGGCCTTGACGGACAACTTCGCCGGGAAACGCGTGGTGCTGGTCGACGACTCCATCGTCAGGGGCAACACCATCTCCCCCATCATAAAGCTGCTGAAGGAAGCCGGCGCGACCGAGGTGCGTTGACCAAGTGAAGATTCGACCCGACGAGAGATCTTTTCGGTTCCCGAGACAAAGTTTACTTTTTGCTAATTTTCATGTTTTTGTCTAATATAACAACCGGTGACCTGTAGCCATGAGCCTGAAATATTAAATGTTTTTTTTCAAGATGATTTTAATATTATTATTTTAGGAAAAGAGCCGACTAACAAAGAATTTTACCAAAAGGAGAAGGAAAAAAAGCCATTTGTGTGCTTTAGAAAAAGTCTTAAATCTTTTATTTCGCCTCGTGAAAAAATATGAGCGAAATAAATCCCGGTCAATTCTTTTTATTTTAGGGTTTCTACTTTTTAAGAGTTTTTTTTTTTTTGTGCAGTCTGGAGGTTCTGATATCTTCCAGAATAATGAACACAAACACTTTAATACATATTCTCCTTCGTGGGCTTTAGGCTCCATCGCCATTTGTTTCACTTCCTTTTAAGCAGCATTTTTATTTCAATTTAAAATCAGTATTTTGTGACCAACCAGAAAAACCCCTTCTGACCCGTTCTCCCCTGCAGGTGCACATCAGGGTCGCCTCCCCGCCGATCCGATTCCCGTGCTACATGGGCATCAACATTCCCACCAAGGAGGAGCTCATCGCCAACAAGCCGGAGTTTCAGGACATCGCCGGATACATCGGTAAGTGCACGAGCATCCACTAGGGTACCGGCTCAATAATTATTATTAATACTAATAATTTAAACGCATGAATCTGCCGCGCAGGTGCAGCCAGCGTGAAGTATCTGACCGTGGAGGGCCTGGTGTCCGCCGTCCAGGAGGGCATCGCCTCCCTCCGGCAGAAGGACGAGGTCATCGGCTCCGGCAGCAAGAGGGTGGGCCACTGCACCGCCTGCCTGACTGGGAAGTACCCGGTGGAGCTGGAGTGGTAACGGCGAGGACCCGCCCATCGTCACGGCGATGAAGGGTTCCACGCAGACCGGGAAAGAAGCGGTCGGGGCGTTTGAATCCGGCCACTAAAGAGACGTGTTCATTACTGCAGAGAGCGTACGCTCGCTCCACGGGGGGTCTTTTCACTTCAAAGGGGCAGTGGAGATGTTTAGGAGTGAAGGTTGTGAGTTTCATTTCTTTGTTTAAAATAAATAAATATATTTAATTAATTAATATCTCTTTACCTTGGTGTCGGACACACCTTTCTGACGGGAACTGATGAATGCACCTGTTTTAAATCGGTGTTTTATGAATGGAGTCTGGAGTGTCTGCAGAAAGCATCACTGTGAAGAGAAGAAGATATTATAAATATAAATATAGCGTTGGCGTAAACTGAGAGATTCTTTTAGGAGGAAGCTCACAATCACACTTCAGAATATCGGTACTGTCCCTTTAAGTTAATTTTCACAACATCCAGTGTTAGTCCGTTTACTCTGTCCTGATGTCACAGCTGTGATCACAGGTGCACACGTCTCACCACACCTGATGCTTTTTGGTTCAGTTTATTTTTAGGGTTACTTGCATGTATTGTTTTCACATTTCAAGCTTTTAGATGTTTGTTTACTGTGTCAGAAAAGCGCACAAGGCTCGTGACCAAAAAGTTGAGTTGTCTATATTTTCCTTTTTATCACGTTTTTCCTTTTTTTTTCTACCTTTTTGACCTAAAAATGAACCATTAGGCTCTTTTTTTTTTTTTTGTATCTTTAAAACATGCATGATTATATACCGGAAATGTTGAATAATAAACAGAATAACTGCACACAACAAGTACTTGATCTCTTTTTTCTCAAACTTCATTCTGACTTTTTATTATAAACATATATAAAAAAATTCATGAGGCTGTATGTACTTAGATAATTATGTATTATATAAAAAGGTTTAAAGCTAGAGAACGAAACCACAATTATATCAAAAGATTAAAAAACATCCAAACTGAAACACAAATTTGGATAGAAAACAAAACGACCACGAAGAGAAGAAACTTCTCACCGTGGATTAAAAACTCTTTCTTCACCATTTTCAGAAAAACATTAATGTTCGGTGGTCAGAAAACAAACTGCACATCATCACGATTCATTATAAATCACCTGGGGGAGAAGCGTCCGCTCTCAAATGAACTTCCTGTTGAACGAAGCACAATAAGGACATTAATGTGATTAAAAGGAATACTTCACCCCCCCCAAAACAACCTTATGTAACTCCGTTCCTCTCCAGACTGAATTCTTAAAGGACCAGTGTGGCATTTAGAGGAAATAAACATTCATAACGATGTTTTCCATCAGCATCTAATTAGCTGAGAATGAGCGCTTCATATCTACAGAGGGTAGTATCTACGGTGGCCCGGTAGGGTCAAACCAAACAAGCCCTTTTTAAATGTTCGGTTCCCTGCAGGCCACCGTAGTTCTGAGTCAAGGAGTCCATTAATGAAGTCATTCAAAATTAAATGTATTTATTTTTTAAATGACAAATCCAGTGATTTCCAAGACTGTCTATTAAATCAATTGAGTCGGGGGGAAAAAAAGACTTCTGTTGCTCCTAAAGTATCGTATTATTATGGTATGGAAGAGCTCTGAGCTTTGACAGCGGTGTTACCGATCGGTGGTCTTGGAAAGAGGGGTGTGAGCGGGGGGGGGTTTATTCAGTCAGTTGCAATCTGCACCGCCGGGTGCCACTAAATCCGACACACTGTCCCTTTAAATATTCATACGGCGTTAGTCAAGATGCTCGTGGTCAGCGTACGATGGATCAATGAGACCTGGAATTCAAGGACTCAAGGAAACTTGAGGCGAGCAACTAATACACAAAAATAAGTATTTATTTAATTCAAACAGCGGACGGGACACGAATAAAAACTCCTGGAGTTTAAAGCCACGTTTCAAAGAGGCGGCTCACCCATCCCAGAGAGATCGGCTGCAGACACGTGGCCGCGCCGACCCGTCCAGTGCCTCCTCACGTGCATCCGCCGCGCGCCGCTGAAACACGGCGGGCTTCCTGGCGCTAAAGGAGACGCCGCATTCGGACGTAGAGAAGCGGCGCCTCAGCATCTCCTTCCCGTGGCGTTGGGAGCCGGGGGAGGACGGGCAGCGCTCGTCCCGGTAGCGTTTGGACCGGGGGTGGCCGTCCCGGTCCAGCTCCCTGTGGCGTTTCCTCAGGAGGGAGCGGTGGGGCGACAGGGCGAGAGCCGCCAGGGACAAGGAGGAGGGGCCTCTGCTGGCCTCGGAGCTTCTGGCACAGAGGCGGCAGGGGTGCCTGTTGAAGAAGGACGATTTGTTCTGGCACACAAACTTGTGGTAGAGCTTCAGGAAGTCCTCGTCGAGCTTCTTCGGGGAGTCGGAGACGCGGATCGCCGGCAGGGAGGAGTCGAAGGAAAGGTGCCGCCGGAGCCCGTGGCGGCGACCTGCTGCTGCTGCTGCCGCCAACTGGGGCGAATGCAGCTGTGGGTGGAGGGAGTGATGGGTGTCTTGAGGGTGGAGCATCCTCAGCGGTACATCCGGCTTGTGCGGAGGGGTGGAGATTAATCTGGGCCTCGAAGGCTCTCTGGAAAAGCTTTCCCCAGAATAGGTTTTTGGGCTTCTGGGGTAGCCCTGAGGAGATCTACCGATGCTGGTCTCCATCATCATCCTCCTCCTCGCATGCGAGGGACTCTGCTTCACCGGCGAGCCGTAGACGTCCTGTCTCTCTTCGCCGTTTTCCGATGCATATGCGGTGGGGTAGAGATCCGCCTGCAGCGAGTGTGCAAGCGAGAGCCTCCTGGAGCTGAAAGACGGGTGGGTGGGCGCTTCGGTAGCGGGGCGGTAAGGTCGCGAGGGACTGGCGGTGCACGCGGAAGGCCGGTCTCCCAGCCGGGACTCTTCGGACACACTGAAGGTCTCGTTCAGTGAGCTCTCGCTTGGCATAAAGGTCTCGGAGGGGCCAGAGAAGTCCATCACGAGGACCGGCTGGTGCTGCTCCCTACGCACCCTCCAAGGAGACTGCTGTTGCACATTGTTCACCCTCCAAGGAGACTGCTGTTGCACATTGTTCACCCTCCTAGGAGACTGCTGTTGCACACTGTTCACCCTCCAAGGAGACTGCTGTTGCACATTGTTCACCCTCCTAGGAGACTGCTGTTGCACATTGTTCACCCTCCTAGGAGACTGCTGTTGCACACTGTTCACCCTCCAAGGAGACTGCTGTTGCACACTGTTCACCCTCCAAGGAGACTGCTGTTGCACATTGTTCACCCTCCAAGGAGACTGCTGTTGCACACTGTTCACCCTCCTAGGAGACTGCTGTTGCACATTGTTCACCATCTTAGGAGACTGCTGTTGCACACTGTTCACCATCTTAGGAGACTGCTGTTGCACACTGTTCACCCTCCAAGGAGACTGCTGTTGCACACTGTTCACCATCTTAGGAGACTGCTGTTGCACATTGTTCACCCTCCAAGGAGACTGCTGTTGCACATTGTTCACCCTCCAAGGAGACTGCTGTTGCACACTGTTCACCCTCCTAGGAGACTGCTGTTGCACATTGTTCACCCTCCTCAAGGGCGACCGAGCGTTGGTCTCATCCCCGATGAACTGCCTCTTCTTGGGGCTGTTTCTGGACTCCTCCGCCTCCGCCTCCGCCTCCTCCTCCTCCTCCGGTGGCGGCGTCTGACTGGTGTCGTTTTCGGGGTATCTTCCGGCGCGTCTCAGCGCGATGACGAAGGTGTTGCCCAGACTGCCTCGGCCCGACTGCTGCCGCCACCTGCGGTACCTCCTCAGCACCGAGCCCGCGGCCTCGGACACGTGCTGCCGCCGCCACGCCCTGCCTATCCGGCCGATCATGTCGGGGTAAAGCTCCAACAGGGAGCTGCCGCGACTCCTCAGGCTCATTTCCAGCTCCTCGTCTCGGTCCTCGGGCTGGACCTCCGTGGCAGAAGTGTTCCTCGAACTCTCGTCCGGTGAGCTCGCGGTCAGGCCGGTGGAGTCGTTCGTAGACATCCCTGTAGGACGCAAAAGAAGGTCACATTTTCCATTTTAAAATGCCATACTTTTACAACCTTCTCTCTCTGTAGATTCTTTCAGATCAGTTTTGACATCTAGGTATAAATAGTTAATTAATAACAAAATCCAGGTTCTGTAGCTCTTACAAGACAGACAAGTTCAATGCACAGCAATCAAGCTGCAATGATGAGAAATCTAAATAACTGTGAATCTTCAGTAACGGAAGAGACGTTCATATTTAAGTCTTTACGGCACTAGAACAGAGAACTAAACTGAACTACGTTTGACGCCGTACTTCCTGGTTTGCTTTTGACAAACACATTTCTAGCCTCGATGTGATGAAGTGTGCCTGTTGCATTTGTGCTCTTACTATTACTATAATTATTATTACTATAATTATTATTACTATTAATGTTATTATTAATATTACTACTATTATTATGACTATTATTCTTACTATTATTTTTACGATGATTATTCTTACTATTATTCTTAATAATATTATTACGATAATTATTATTATGATCATTATGACTATTATTATTAATAATAATATTACGATAATTATTATTATTATTATGATAATTATTATTATTATTACTATTATTATTATTATTGCTAGTATTAGTATTACCATTATTATTACGATAACTATTATTATCCTTATTACTATTATTATTACTATATTCATTATTACTATTATTATCATTATTACTATTACGATAATAATAATAATAATTATTATATAATTACCGTCGTCCTGCGCAGACAGCTGGGTGCTGGAGACACGAGTCTCATCGGCGACGCCATCTTCATACGTGAAGTCCAGCTGTTGGGTGAATGACACCGTGGTGAGTTCAAGAAACACTGGATATTCAAGGCACAGCTGTTGAAAATACACACCGTGCATTTATTTACCTGAGAGTCTCTCGTAACGTCCGCTGGGGGAAGAAACGTCAAAAGGAATCGTGATTAATGTAATAAGTATACGATTTATTATCCCTGTGTATTGACAGTATTGCATGTTGTTCTGGATGCTTACCTCCTATTGATTCCTCTCTTAAATCTGTCAGGCTCTGAGGAGGCGACAAGTGTTCCATTAAAATCGATATTCCATTAAAATGTCTAAATTCATTGAGGACTCGCAGTCCATAAAACATCTATATCAGTAATATAAGATCTGAGACTCATCTTTAAGATTAGAAATCGATTCACAACTTTCAATAATCAACGTTTAAAATCGATATTGGATATTTCTGACGGACGGTAAACCGACATAACGAGTAAAATGTGTCAGTCTGTGATTTGTTGAAAAATTTCACAATTAAACAATTTATTTCTGAAGAATAAAAAAAAAGAGCTAATTTATTTGTTTATTTAACAGACAGACAGGCGCCATATTTATTTTCTTTTTAAAACTTAACCTCGCTGTGAATTGAGAAATACAACAACAAAAAATGTGTGTATTTGTGCGAGTTTAGGGTGAATAAATGTTGTGTGTTCAAACCTTTGATTCCAGCTTGCTGATCTCGGCTCTACACGAATTCATGTAGCGTTCAAGTACTTCATCATAAAAAAAGAGTAAAGGGAGAAAAGATGCACAGTGAGACCAAATAGATCCCTGACTGGTTAGTGAATGCAAAAATAAAAACTTTATTTTAATATAATTGTTTTGTTGATTAATCAATCAAATGTCTTGAATGATAATTTTAAATAAAAATGTCGGAAAAAAGGTGAAATTTGTCCACATAAAGTGACAAATGAAGTGAAAAATATTATATTTTAATGGCATTATATACACAACATAATAGCTACCAAATAAATCAATTATTAAAAGTGTTAAATAATATACTGTTGATTGAATAATCAATGGATCAAATTATTATTTCAGCACCAATACAAATAAAAAAAGACAATAGATTTGAAAATATGCTCACACATTGATCATTTATTTATTATATTTCTATATAAAAGCGTCTTTGAAAACCTAGAAAAGAGCTATATAAAATGTATTATTAGTATTATTATTATCATTTAAACTAGCTTATATTACAGCCGGTATCAGTAAGAAAATATTGCATAAATGCAAACAAAGTGACATCAAAGTCTGTTTTTATTTCTCTACATTATTGCTCCATTCAAATGTTTTCTATGCCATAATTTGAAATAATATAGTTGATCTTAAAACTGCACAGATATATATGTATATGTTTTTTTCGTGACATTTTTAGGTTAAATTCCCCGATGTGTCACAACGATATTTATCTGATTTGTTTTACATCAGTTTGTTCAAGAAATGTGTTCACATACAATAAAGTTATGTAAGCATTATAATTCTTAAATGAAAAACAAGCTACTTGTGTCAGATCTCTCGCAACCGGGAGCAGACATCTTGGAAATGTTGCCATGGGGACAACACAGTCACGTGACCTGTCACATGACCCACCAAGATGTTCAGTGGGTGTCACTCAGGTGACTCCACGAGTTAAAATCAAGGTTAGAGCTGTAAAAGGAACTTTCCAGAACATTTAAAAGGACGTGTGTCACCGTGGGTCCTTCTGCGCTAATAGGGCAATGTTTTAAAATATATATATATATATATATAAATATCCTCCTGCCACTACTACACATACTTACTTTGGGGTGTTGTGCTGCCCAGGTCCACCTCCACCCCCCCATCCTGGTACTGAAGCTTTGAATACTGTTGAAAAACAAACACGGAAGTCAAGTTTAGGCAGCAGACATCTTATTTACGGCTCGTTTTAAACGGACTCCTCGTCGTCCCACCTTCTCTATGATCCGCTCCAGGGAGCCTTTGAAGTTGGAGCCATTGGCAGACAGTTGTGCCTTAAATAAATCGTCCATATTGCTCATAAAAGCGGGTTAATGGAGAAGAAGCAGGCGACCCGACGGGAGACAAACGGCCCTCTTTGGTTTCAAACTGTTCCTCCTCTCCGGTGATTGGTCAGGGTGGCCTTCACTGTCGCTCGGAAATTATGGTTATAAAGTCGAAATAACCCTACGATGGGGGTTTTTCTTCAAATATGTCCCACATGTGTAATTAGTAACATGGCGGAGGGGTATTGTTGGCATGTCAAAGTGTTTTTTGTTCTTTTATAGTGTTGTTTTGTTATGATCCATCACGATAAGTCAGATCTTCCCGCCGGCGTTTGAAATAGCCATCAGCGTTGACGTCATATTCACGCGACAACAACAGTCGCACGTTTCCGCCTCTCCCATCCGTATCAAAACCCAACTCGTCTGAATTGAACGTCTCGTAAATTAGTTGTTGTTGTTGTACAGATGCGACACTAACATAGAATGAGCGGGTGTTCCTTGAACGTCTCATCGTCAGCATGGCGGCTCGGACGCTGCAGGAGCTCGTCGCCGCCGCCGCCTCGCTGCACGCGGACAGAACAGCTGTGAAATATGACGCCGGGTCCGGGAGCCCGGTGTCCCTGCTCCGGTACCGAGACCTGGTGGAGCTGGCCGGTGAGCTGGCTGGTGTTCTGCGGCGGAACTGCTCCCCTAATACCGGAGTGATGGGGCTGTACTGCTCCGATGATCTGTTCATACCGGTCTGGATCCTGGGGTGCGTTCACTTTTGTTGTTGTTGTTGTTTACCCTCCATGTCAAAACACAGCATCAGTATCAGACTAAAAACATATATTTTTTTCTTCGCCAGCTTTTAAATTAGGTTTAAAGTGTTTGGTTGGTGGTCCACGCCTTCATTATTATACCCTCTTATATTTTTTTAATACATTTAATACCTTCTTTTCTATAATGTTTTTTCTTATCTTGTATGCTTTTATCTTTTTGTTTTTTCTATGCATTTAATACCTTATTTTTCTATATTTTTATCTTATATTGTGGGAATATAAAATAACTTAAACAAATGTTTTTATAGACCTAATATCCTCTTATCTTAAATGTTTTTAAGCACAATATTAATAGACCTGTTGTATCAAATGAGTGTGAAGATGATAAACGTGGGTGTTGGTGTCCAGCATCCTGCAGACCCCCGCTGCCTACGTCCCTCTGGACCCAGAAGCTCCAGGACTCCTGACTGCCAGAGTCCTGAACCGGTGCGGCCTCGAGTACTGCGCCGTGAAGACCGACGTGCTGCAGGTTCACGTTTAATACACAACAATGCTGATCATCTGGATTTATTATGCAAATGCCCAATAATAATCTTTAAAACAAGGGAAATGGATCACGTTACTCCACAGATTAAAACATTAAACTGGCTATCTTTATCTCTATTATTATTATTATTATTCCCACAAACGGTGGAACTCACTGCGTCTGGATATAAGAATAATAAGTAAATTATTAAATAGAAATATGAAATAAATTGAATTCCTATCATTTTACTTTGGAGTAATATTATACCCACAGTATTTCAGCTTTAATCTTTTATTATTATTATTGTTTACATTATAATAATTATTCTGTTTTATTATTATTATTATTTTACATACACAAAAGAACACAAAACATGAAAACATGTGATGGTGTATATAAAAAAACAAACAAAGATCTGAGTTTATTTAAATATGTAATAAATTCATGCGGCAGAGTAAATACGTTTTTAATTACTTCTTGAATCTATTATTCATATTCATGTATCCACTAAAGCAGATTAAGAATACATTCAAATGGCCCTTTTTTAAACGTACAATAATCCAGTGTGCAACGAGAAGAGGCGTCGGTAAAAAGGGTTTAATAAATACGCACATTGTAAAAGTAACAATAGTTCAAATAACATTCATGGCCCCGCTGGTAGAAATATGTAATCTATCCGTTTGCGTGAAGGTGGTTTTTCTCTCTCCTCCCTCCAGCGCTTCCAGGCCGCCGTCGGCGAACACGCGTCGGTGGAGGTTCAGGCGTCGCTGCCGAAGTTCAGACTGACCGTGGTGCGGCTGGCGGCGCGGGGGCCGGCGGGCGGAGCCGGTCTCCGGCGCCACCCGGCGGCCGCGGGGTCGAAGGGGGCCGTGCCCGGAGACCTGGCGTACGTGCTGCACACGTCCGGAACGACCGGGCTCCCGAAGATCGTGAGGGTGCCGCACGGCTGCATCCTCCCCAACATCCTGCACCTGAGGTGAGCGCCGGCGTCTCCGTCTGAGACACGTTGCCGTTGTCGATGTGCGTTTTATTCCAACCGGTCGTGGGCTCAGGTCGTTGTTCCAGATGAGCGCGGGCGACGTGGTCCTCCTCGCCTCGCCCTTGACCTTTGACCCCTCGGTGGTGGACGTGTTCCTGGCCTTGTCGTCCGGGGCTCAGCTCCTCGTCGTCCCGACGGCGGTCAAGAGGAGCCCCGGCCGACTGTCCCGGCTGCTGTTCACGGACAACAAGACGAGCGTCCTGCAGGCGAGTGTATTTTTTAGACATCTTTCTTTACATTTATTAATATCATTATTATTTTACACCCAGTGATACAAACAAAAAAATAAATAAAACAAGAACAAGATGTATTTATTTTATTTATTTCAATTTATTTAACCAGGAAAAGCCTCATTGAGATAAAAAATGTGTCCTGGCCAAGACAGCAAAAGCACATTTAACAAAGTTTCAGAAATACAACATAAAACAGTGACAGACAATAAAAAAAATGAGTAAAACCAAAACTAAGACTCAAGTCATCACATCCCAGTTCACACAGGTGCAAAAAAACATCTACAACCAGATGAACCTTCCTCCAACTCTTTCAATGTCTTTTTAAAACCACCTAAAGTAAATATATCCATATATATATATATATATATATATATATGTGTTATATTTGTATATAGATTATATTGTATGTATGTATATATATATATTTATTTATTATATTATATTATATATATAATATATATATATATAATATTTATATATAGACTATATTATATTGTGTATGTATGTGTGTATATATATATATATATATATATATATATATATATATATATATATATATATACATATACATAAACATGTATGAACACAAATATGTATATATGCATTCACGCATCCAGATCATATTATGTAAAATAGTAAAGAAAAAACTAAGCAAAAAAAGACTAATAAAGTAATAATAACGCTCCTTTCTAGTAATAATGGAGTGTCATTGCTTTAAACGTTTTCAGGTCACGCCGACGCTGCTCGGCCGCTTCGGCCGGCGCGCCCTGCGACAGGAAGTGCTGTCCTCCGGCTCCTCGCTGCGCCTCCTGGCTCTGGGCGGAGAGGCCTGCCCCTCGCCGGCCGTGCTGCGGAGCTGGAGGCACGAGGACAACCGCACCCACATCTACAACGTGTACGGCATCACCGAGGTGTCCTGCTGGGCCTCCGCCCACGAGATACCGGAGTCCGCGCTGCAGGCCGGCGACGCGTGAGTCCCCCCCCCCACCCCCCATCCCCTCCTTGAAACCAGCCTTTGAAGCCACGCCCCCTTTCCACCCCCTTAATGGCGTTAACACCCGGTGCCTTTCAGCTCGCCGGCCTCCGTGCCCCTCGGGACTCCTCTGATGGACACGGCGGTGGAAGTGAGGGACGAAGGCGGCCGCATCGTCACCGAGGGGGAGGGGCAGGTGTTCATAGGTGAGGAGGATCTCACTGACACACACACACACACACACACACACACACACACACACACACACACACCACACACACACACACACACACACACACTACCACGTGGAATCTGCACAATCCAGATTAAATAACAAACATTTTACAGTGCCATAATATTATGTATAAAGAGTAAAACAGTTTTAATTCTTTATTTAACCTATTATTTATATTTATGTATCCACTAAAGTAGATTAAGATACATTTAAATTGTCCTTATAACGTTTGCAGTGTTGCAACAAGAAAAGGCATCAGTAAAAAAAAACAACAACAAGGATAATAAATAAGTAATCAAACAGTCGGGGTTTAATAAATAAGTAATTTGTACACACACGCACACGCACACACACACCTTTTGGCCATGTTTCCGTGTGACGCCCGCTGCAGGCGGAGAGGACCGAGTGTGTCTCCTGGACGACGAGGAGGAGGCGGTCGCCGGGACGATGAGAGCCACCGGAGACTGGGTGGAGGTCCGGGGCGCCCAGATGTTCCTCCTGGGGCGGAGAGACCGGCTGGTGAAGCGCCACGGGAAGCGGGTCCACCTGGACGGCGTGCAGCAGGTAAGGACGCCCCCTTCAACAGGGTCCTGGAAGGAAGAGTGTTCGAGGTTTTTAATGGTTCCTCTCCTGCAGCTCATATCCAGTCTGCCTGAGGTGGAGGTCTGCGTGGTGGGTCTGCACGGGGGCTCCCGGCTAGTCGCCTTCGTCGTGGCGTCCGCATCCGGAGGCCAGAGGCCGCCGTCTCCTCTCGCACCTGAGCAGACGGAGCGTGGGGGGGTCCTCCCCCCGCCTGCCGACGGAGAACTGAGGCGACTCATCCTGAACCGGCTGTCGCTGCTGCTGCCGGCTCACAGCGTCCCCGACACGCTGGTGCTGGTCCAGGCCTTGAGCCTGACTCCTCATGGTGAGCCGCCATGTTGTATATCTCTCCCCAATCTTTATACCCCTCTAGTCTCGGAGAGGGTTTATGAAAAATTTATTCATTAATTATTTGAGGAATATATTTTGTGATAATATTAAAATGAGAATAATAGTAATATGTATGATATTTATATAATGAACAATAATGTAATAATAATAATTATTATAATTACATAATAATACATAATAATGTAACGTGAAATTATATATTCTTTAAAAGAAAGCACAATTAAATAATACTAATTAATAATAAAATGTAATATTATTAATCCTGATAAATATATTTATATAATAAAAAATAAAGTACAATGAATAAAATAATACTAAATAAATAATCATAATATTACGACTCATAAATAAAACAAATTAAATAGAATAGAATTTAAAAAAAAAAAGATGATAAAGAATGATTAAACGTCAAAGATATTAGTATTTTTATATAATTGTAGTTATTCTTCCGTTTGTTCCGTGGCAGGTAAAGTGGACATGGAGGCCCTGATGAAGACGCACCAGAGACGGAGGCGCTCAGAGTTCACCAAACTGAAGCCGACCCTGCGCTCCTTGTGGCAGGTCGGGACAGTTTTCCTCTTCTTTCTCCACATAATTCAACATTCAAAACACTCGTAATATTTATGCCCCCCTCCCGACAGGAAGCGCTCGCTCTGCCCGAGGACGCGGCCGTCGACGAGGCGTCCAACTTCCTGTCGAGTGGAGGAGACTCTCTGAAGGCGCTGCACCTGCACGAGGAGATCCTCGCCGCCGGCGCCGGCGCCGCGACCTCGCCGGAGCTCTTGGAGGTCATACTCGACGGGACCTTCTCGGACGTCCTCCGCCACGTCGAGAGAGCGGCGCTGACGGCGGCGCCGGAGAACGAGAAACGCCACGCCGACGAACCCTCCGCGGTGCCCCCGAAGAGAGAACGCACATCCGCCGTTAAAGACACGAGACCGGCAGGTGAGGCGATCGGAGACGGAGACCCGCGTTCACGCCTGGGCCTCGAGCTGAGCTGGTCCTCGGACACGGGCCGGTGCGTGGACGCCTCCCCGGTGCTCCTGGCGCGCCCCGGAACTGATCCGGAGTCGGACGGCGGCAGAACGACGGTGTTCATCGGCTCCCACTCTCACAGGATCCAGGCTTTAGACCTGGCCGCCGGGAGCCTCCTGTGGGAGCGGGTCCTCGGGGACCGAATCGAGGCCTCGGCCGCCATCTCTCGCTGCGGGAGCCTCGTGGTCATAGGTCAGCTCTCCGAATACTCCGTGAAGAAATATCCGGCTGGGTTGTTTTCCTTTTGGGGATATTTATTTATATATATATATATATATTTGGATGTTTCCAGGTTGCTACGACGGCTGTGTGTACTTCCTGTGCGCCGCGTCCGGGAAGACGCGGTGGACTTTCCAGACGGGAGACGCCGTGAAGAGCCGTCCCGCCGTGGACCCCCTCACGGGTCTGGTGATGGTGGGCTCACACGACGGGCATGTCTACGCCCTGGACCCCGAGGTGGGACGCCTTTTTTTAAATGTGACACGCCAGGGGGGGGGCAAACTTATTTAAAAAGGCAAATGTTTGTGTTCTTTTAGGGCGAGCGGTGTGTTTGGAGGCGTCACTGTGGGGGCGGAGCCGTGTTCTCCTCGCCGTGCCTCCACCCGTCACTCAGACGGCTGTACGCCGCGTCACTGGGAGGTCATTTAGTCTGTCTCAACCCTGTGAGTAAACAAAAACAAATCAAACTACGGCTTTTGTACACCGGCAGGCAGTTTTGAGACGCTTTTCTTTTCGTTTCCCAGGACAACGGCGACGTCCTGTGGTCGCACCGTCGAGGCGTCCCGTTCTTCTCCTCGCCCGACGCCTCCTCCGGTCGGGTGGCGATCGGCTCGGTGGACGGAAACATCTGCTGCTTCAGCGACGCGGGGGCGCCGGTGAGAGGGGCTCGAACATACGTGTCCACGGGCCACACATCTTTAACCTTTTAAAGCCCCAATGTTCTAGGTTTCTGCTCGGAATAACATACCCAAACTAAAAAGGGTGTATCTCTGCAACCACAAAGGCTATTTGAATAATGTTGGTGTTATAATAAAGGCAACCCATGTGTGCTTTTGTTTGGATGTGTAAATATTATTATATGCGTTACTGGTTAAGAGTAAATAAAGATGAAAGACAAGCAAAAGTTGAATTTCCAGGTTCACCTAGGAAAAAAAAGCACTTTTAGGATGATTATCTCTTAGAAGGATGCACAGAAAACCATATATTTAACTTGTATATTTCTTATGGTATTCAATACATCCAAATATAGGATTTGTTGTTGTTGGTTTTTTTCATTTTTCTTTTTAAAGCCAAAAATGAGCAACATTTGTGACTGTAAGCGCTAAATCGGTTCATGTTCTTTGGCTCATATCTCGGTGATGCTTTGGTGCAGAAGGATTTGGAAAAGATATTTAGAATCTGTGTGGAGTCCTCTTGCTTTTTGCTATTTGGCATTTTCTGAAAGCACCGAGCTACGGGTCACTAGTTCCTGGAAATCTGCCGAGTGGGCTACGAGTGGGCGATTGGGTGGCGTGGAGTTTAAAAAGGTTAAAAGAGTTCACCCCAAAAATCGAGATTGTTTTGGTGTGAGCTGCAGCATTGGAAAAAAAATGAAATCGTCACCCAGTTATCTAACGTTAGATTGATGAACTGTCCCTTTTTTTAATGATTGCAAATTGAGCATAAAACCTGTATTTGTGTCTGCAGGTTTGGCAGTTTCTTACCAAAGGGCCCGTCTTCTCGTCCCCGCGGGTCACCCCGGACCAGCAGAGGGTGCTGTGCGGGTCGCACGACGGCCGCCTGCACTGCATGAGCCTCGCCGACGGCTCTCCGCTTTGGGCCTTCCAGACCTCGGGGAAGGTGTACTCCAGTCCCTGCGTGGTGGACGGCTCCGTGGTGGGCCGGGGGGGCACCCTGGTGGCCCTGGCCTCCACGGACGGCACCGTGGCGGTCCTGGACGGGCGAGACGGACGCGTGCTGGCCTCGCTCCGGCTGCCGGGGGAGCTGTTCTCGTCCCCGGCGGTGCACGGACGCTCGCTCGTCGTCGGGTGCCGAAACGACTTTGTGTATTGTTTGAATCTGACCGTCAAAGAAGGAGCATGAGATGTATTTTTGTTTTGTTTTTATTGTAATTTTAGTTTTTATTGTAGAGCTTTTAGCATGTTTTAAGTATGTTATGTAAAGTGTCTTTGAGTACCTTAAAAAGCGCTATATAAATGAATTGCATTATTATTATTATTTATGCTCTTTTTATTTTTATATATAATATATATATATTATATATACGTTCGTTCACACATGTTTGTATGGATATGTGTGTGTGTGTGTATATATATATATATATATATATATATATATATATATATATATATATATATACCAATACCCACGACCCTAAATAGGATAAGCGGTTTCGATAATGGAATGAGAATATGTATATATATAAATAAACATTTGGTAATTTCTTTTTTTTCTTGTTTTATTTTATCTTTGGGTGTATAATAATAATAATAATATTAATACATGTAAAGAAAAATATCAGACTTTTTGTGACAGATTCATGACTTTTATATCTGTGTCAGAGGGTGCTCTTATAATATAAATATACCGTAATCATATTTCAGAAGGGTAAAGAAAATGAATGAGTTCCTCAGTTTAGACATCAGTATTTTATTTACATTATTCATAACATTTTTTTGTCCCTTTTTTTTGAAATTTTTTTTAAAGAATTTTCTCTGTGGGGACAAAAAAAAAACAAAAGTGCAAATAATACCAAACATTTGATTTTCTCATTACACGTAATAACACTGCGCTCACGACACTATTGTGCACGAGCAACGTTATAAAAACAAAAAAAGACAAACGTGACTCTTTCTGACGGAAGCTTGTGACTTCATACGGAGGTACAGATCTCCTCCTCCTCCTCCTCCTCCTCCTCCTCCTTTCACAGAGGAGGTGAAGGCCTACACACACCGGTGTGTCACGGGGAGGACGGGCTCGGCGTACGTTGCACCGCGAATGCCCCGTAAAACACTTTGTGGGCTTCAGTGCTGTGTTCAGGTGCACCCGCCGTGTGGTTCATGACAGATTTACAACGGCCTCTTGGGACGGTCGTCACGGAGACGGTGAGACTTGCTATGCTTACGTTTTAGTTTTAAGAGTACGAGTACAAAATAAGGACAAATAAACGGCTCATTTATTTTTAACGTGACATACGAGGCTCGGAGGCCAGAAACGGCATCGACTTGACCGGTGGACTGATTCTGAAACGGGCCCCCGGGACACAAAGTTAAAGACCTCTAGAGGACACACACTTCATGTTCCCCTTGTTCCAGTCGATGGCAGCCTCGTAGGAGTAGTTGTGTGTCTCTTTGTAGCCGTTTCGCCTCTTTTCATTGTCAGGAGTCTCTTTGTAGCTGTTTCGCATCTCTGTGTGGTGATGTTGAGTCTTTGTGGCTGTTTTGTCTCTTTGTAGCCGTTTTGTAGCTGTTTGTGGCTGTTTCGCATCTCTGTGGTGAAGTTGAGTATTTGTGGCTGTTTTGTGTCTCTTTGTGGCTGTTTTGTCCCTTTTAATAGTCGTGAGCTTCTTTCTTGCATCTGTGTTCATTCTGTGTCTCTTCGTGGCTGTTTTGTGTTGATTTAAGTCACTTTGTAGTCGTCGTGCGTCTCTTTGTGTCTTTTCTGTGTCTCTTTGTGTCCTTTCTGTGTCTCTTTGTGTCCTTTCTGTGTCTCTTTGTAGTCGTTGTGCGTCTCTTTGTGTCTTTTCTGTGTCTCTTTGTAGTCATCGTGCATCTCTTTGTGTCCTTTCTGTGTCTCTTTGTGTCCTTTCTGTGTCTCTTTGTAGTCGTCGTGCGTCTCTTTGTGTCTTTTCTGTGTCTCTTTGTAGTCATCGTGCATCTCTTTGTGTCCTTTCTGTGTCTCTTTGTAGTCATCGTGCATCTCTTTGTGTCCTTTCTGTGTCTCTTTGTGTCCTTTCTGTGTCTCTTTGTGTCCTTTCTGTGTCTCTTTGTAGTCGTCGTGCGTCTCTTTGTGTCCTTTCTGTGTCTCTTTGTAGTCATCGTGCATCTCTTTGTGTCCTTTCTGTGTCTCTTTGTGTCCTTTCTGTGTCTCTTTGTAGTCGTCGTGCGTCTCTTTGTGTCCTTTCTGTGTCTCTTTGTAGTAGTTGTGCGTTTCTTTGTGGCTGTTTTGCCCTTTTTTCGTAGGCCTTTGTGAGTCTGTGTTCATCTAGAAGCAGTTTCCTCTCTAGTTTTGTTGTCTTTGTGGTGGTCTTTTGCATCTTTGTCGTTTTGAGTCTCCCTGGTTGCTAAGTGTCTCCATAATTCACATTTAGTAGGTGAAGGCCAGGGGGAGGGGGGGTCCCAGACCCTGGGCCCAGTTCAGTAATCCATCCTCGGTTTGACATAAACTCCACTGCCTCCCATAAGTAATACCTGTAGCAGATCCGCCGGGGGTCATAGGGGTCACGGTGAGTTCTGGTTCCTGTAGCCCTTAAACACCGACAGTCATCTGTTCATTAAAACACCGTCACGCGTCAGCTTCACCTTCCACCGCGGAGCCGGCCGATTCATATACAACCACGGTTACAAAATATAATACAAAACAATTGAGGGCCTTGGCTATTGCAACGGCCGGCCGTGATGGCCGACGGCGACACGTGGGACGCTTTGTGTGTGCGTGTGTGTGTTTGTTTACAGTGTGAGCATGCGCGCAACAATGTTTACATATATATATATATATATATATATATATATATATATATATATATATATATCTGTGCAATTGTATTGGGAATATTTTGAATGTGAAGCGCACTTTAAACATGATAATAGTACCAGCCAGTGTGTGTGTGTGTGTGTGTGTGTGTGTGTGGGGGGGGGGGGGTGTCACGAGGAGGAGGTATGATGATGATGATGATGATGAGGAGGGCTTTACTTGTGTCACAGTCAGGAGGGTTTTCATGGTGAGTCTTTTTAGTTTTTCTTCTTTTCTTAGGGAGTGATGATGACTCTCCAGGTGCCTCAGAGTCCAGTGGTGTGCAGTCCCGGGGGGGGGGGGGGGGGGGGGGTGTATTGATGATCTGAGGACAGTCGATCCAGGCTTTGGCCTTCAGCTTGGCCAGCGCCAGCCACGCCGGCTCCGTGGACACCTGCGGCGAGTCGCCGGAGGGGAAGCGCTTCGTCACCTCCTTGACGGCGGGCGGCGACGGCGTGGAGTCTGAGATCTCAACTGCAACAACAACAACAACAACAACAACAAATGGAGCGTTAGCTGCAGAAGTCCATTGGTAGGCGCGTTTTTTTTTTTTAGGCTCATTTTGTGAATGAACTTTCTTTTTTTTAAAACGCCCCTTTGCGACATCTCGTTTGGTCAAAACACACAAAACCCAAAATATTCACGTTAGAAAAGTATAAAACTAGAAAGAAAAATCAAATTCTCACATTTGTGAACCTGTGAACAAAATGTTTAAATTGATTAAATGTTGCAGTTATGATCTAATATAAAATACATTCTAATGTATTTCGATTTTAAATCAATAACAAATGTATTTACTTTTTTATTCATTATCAAGAGTTTCGACATACTGGAAATATTATATGTATTTAAGCATAATCGATATTGAACAAGCTGACGTTTTTTTGGGATCAAAAAGTGGATAAAGTTAAAATTTATTTACTCTAATTTTAAATACTATATAGTAAATAGTATATATATTGTTTATTGTGTGTAAAATAGAAACTATGGAGAATAATTTATAATTCAATAAAATAAAAAAAGAAGCTCGTCCTCATTTCTGAATTCCAGCAATTCTTTGTGGCGTTTCCACTTAACAAATAAAGATTTATTTAAATCAGATTTTTAAAGATATATTGCGTTGTTAGCTTTTAGCCATGCGGGTCCTCACCGGTGACGGAGCTCGGTAGAGTGTTGGCCTTCTTCAGGTGGTCCCTGCGCTCCAGTCGTCCCAGGAGGCTGTCGGGTCTCTTGGGCTCCTCCGGCGTCTGCGCTTTGGAAGACGGACTGTCGCGGCGCCGCTCCCTCGGCTCCCGGCGGGGCTCGGCCAGCGCCACCTGCAGAGGACGCAGAGGTCAGCGCTCAGGGTGAGAGGGGGGGAGAAGACCGAGAACACGTGAACGACGTCGGTGTGAGGCAGCGTGAGGAGGCGCCGTACGCTGTCTCTCTCTCGGGCTTGTTTCTCGGCCAGCTTGATCTCCCGGTGGCTCCGGCGATCCTCTCGGTTCTGCTGCTGTCTCCTGAAGCCCTTCTGCTTCTGCAGAGCCAGCGTTGATCCACAAGGGCCCGGCCTCCTTCTCCTGGACCTTCGCGCTGTTCCAGCGAGTGCCTGCTCTGCAGCGACGGTTTGTCTGCAGGACCATTTGGACAACGCGTTAATCATCAAAGTGGCAAAAAGAAATGCTAGGACAAAAACAGTCCTTCTCGTTCCGACCTTGGCGAGAAAGCTAATTAGCACATTGCCTAAAATGTCGCACTATCCCTTTAAGGGCCTGTGACCACATGGCGCCTTTTTTCCCCCAGATTGTTCCCAAAGAGGAGAGAGATTTAAGATGACGTCACTGTAGCAAATGGAGGAGACGGCCTGCAGAGACGAGCCTCGGTTGTTCGTCTATTCTAACCCTAACATCCACCAATCATCAACAAACTACATCAGAACTCAGCTCTCCTCTCCCACTCCCGCATTCAGAGACCACATGACCCCTCAGTCCTTTAAAAACCTCCACTGGCTCCCCATACAGCAAATAATCCAGTTTCAAGATTCTCCTTGTTGCCTACAAAGCCCTTCAGAACCCTGAACCCCTTCATACCTTTCTGACCTCCTGCCACCTGCACACCCTCCTTCTCTGTCCCTGGGGGGTTCAGGGCCTCCTCCATTACTTGCCCCTTCTATTGTTTGTCTTTTAAACTGCCTTGAGTACCTTTTTAAGGCGCTATACAAATCAAATTATTATTATTATTCTGTCACCCTACCCTTATTTTTTTTTAATCTGTTTTTCATGACAAAGACCCCCAAAAAACGCCCATTTGTTGGAGCAGGTATGTCGTGCGGACACTGAATGTCGGCAGCCCGAATAAATCAAACCGACCTCTCTTGATGAGCTCCGACTTCCTGTCCGCCTTCTCCCTCCAGGGGATGTTAATGGAGGGGAAGAAGGACCTCTTCTCCTTCGGGCTCCTCCTCCACTTGGACGTGGCCCTGGCGGTTGCTCCGGTGCAACTGAGCGACCGCCGACGGCTCGGCGGGCCCCGCCCGTCTGGAGCGCGGGCTCGCCGGGATTCCCGCGGACCGCTTTGGGCAGCGGCGACGGCGGGGGGCGTCGGGGAGGCTCCGCCGGGTTTCGGCGATGACGTCGGCCTCCGGTACATCGGTGGCTTGGAGAGAACTTTCTCGCCTTCGCCGTGCGCGGCCGGGCTGGTAGATTTACCCGGTTTTGGCCCGAGGGGCGGCGGCGGCGACGGCGGCGGGAGAGGCGGACGCGTGCGAGTTCTTTCCCGCCGCGACTTCTCTCTGAGGCGACGTGGGACTCGTGGATTTGTCGGAGAAGACGGAGGAAGCGTCGGAGTCCGGCTCGATGGGGGTGAGAGGTGAGGGCACGCCGTCGAAGCTGTCCCCGGCGCTGTATCGCTTCTTCCTCTTCTCGGTGGACTGTTCGCTGTGAAGCGGAGCGAGAAGTTGGTCCTCCTCAGCTTTATGCCGAACGGCGAGAGCTGGTCCTCGCCGTCCGCCTCTCTACCTTCAGACGCCTCCGTCTCCGACTCCGACGCCTCGGATTTGGCTCCGGGGCTGGGGACCAGGAACGAGGGAGGTCTTTGGCGAACATGCACTCCTCTGAGCCTCTCTCCGCGATGCGGGACGGTTTTGCTCGTCCTGCTCTGAGGTTTGCCGGTCGGAACCGGCGAGGTGGCGGCGGCGTCGGGCGCGTCAGACGGAGCGGTCGGCCTCCTCTCCGGCGTCCTTCTCGTCGGCGCCGAACACCTCGGAGTTTCCTGTTTGAATCTCCCGAACTTCTTCTTCGCCGGGGTGATGGAGAACTTGGCGCTGGCCGACATGGTCTTCCTGAGGTTGGTGTGGGAGAACGCCGCCGAGTCGGCGTCGGCGTCGGTGTCGGCGCCGTCGGGCTGGTTCTTGCCCGCGTCCGGGTACTCGCCGTATTTCCCCTCCTCCACCCCCCTTGAATATCTTCGACCTGATGCTCGCCCACTCGGCCAGGACAGAACTGGTCCGTGGAGAGTCGAGGGACTCGTTGAGCGATTTGGTTTTGCCGGACTTGCGGTCCGGCGAAGTCTTGCTCTTGGTCGGCGGCGTTCCCTGCGCCTTCCGGTCGTCCCCCAAAACCCAGCAGGACATGCAACGCCGTGTCTTTGATCTGGTTCAGGTTGACGGCCGTCCCGCAGAGCTGTGCGCCCGTCACCAAGATGGCGGTGTGGGGGACGTACGGGGACGTCGGCAGGTTGGGGGACTCTGGGCCTTTCGGAGGAGGAGGAAAGAGGAGCAGGAGGAGGCCCGGGCGCTCTCCGTTGCTCGGACACACTGCCGCCCTGGTGGGCTGGACGCCGCCGGCGTGACGGGCGTCAGGTGGACCTTCTGGAACAAAAATCTGTTTTCCCCGGAGGAGACTTTGAAAGAGAAAGGCCTCTGTCTCTCCTCCATCTCCCTCCAGCGCAGCTCCTCGGCCTTCCTCTGCTCCTCCTGCTCCTTCCTCATCTTCTCCTCCGCCTCCGCGTGCTTCTTCTCCTCCGTCTCCTGCAGCTCAGCTTCTCCGCTTCCTCCTCTTTCTTTCTTTCCTCCTCTTCCTCTCTTAGCTTTTCTCTTCCTCTCGGCCTCGAGCTCCCGCTGCCTCCTCGGCTTCCTCCTCCTCCTCCTCCTCCTGTTGTTGTCGTCGTTTCATTCTCTGCTCTTCCAGTCGTCTCCTCTCCTCCTCCTCCCGCTCCTCCCGCATCCTCCTTTCCTCTTCCTCTCTGATCCTCATCTCCTCCTCCTCCCTCCTCCTCCTCTCCTCTCTTGAGGCTTCGCTCTTCCTCCTCCGCCGCTCCGCTTCCTCCTTCTCCTCTTCCTCCTGTTTGATGTCCTCCAGCTCCCTCCTCCTCCTCGTCTCCCGTCTCTCCTCCTCATGGAGTCTCTGTTTCTTGAAGCTTTCGAAGGACTCGACGGACGCTCGGCGTCGGTCGTCCGAGGAGACGCTGGCCTCCTCGGCGTCCTCTGGCACCGCGCCGGGAATGGAGACCTCCTGCAGGTCCTGGGAATGAGGAAATATGTGCTATTATGGTATGTCACTTTTAAAAAAAAATGTTTAAAAGGTTCGGGGAACGTTGCAAAAAAAAATAACGACAGGAGGCTCACCTGTGCGAAATTGCCGGTGTTTCCGGGACACCCTCTGGTTTTTGGGTTTGACGGACAGCTTGTGCTTGGCGGCGCTGTTGTCCAAGCGAGGCGCCGACTGGGGCACGGAGTCCAGGTTGATGGACTCGATGGTGCCGGCGGGCGAAAGGACTCGTCTGGACCTCGGGGACCTCACCGGGGGGGCGCTGTGGGGTCCGGCCTGTGGAGCGCCCTGGACCTGCTTTTGGGTAAAAAAGATCAATATTTAAAGAAATTAAACTAACAGATATCACCATGAAACTTCACAAGTTCATGACTTACATTAAGACAATATTTTTTCTACTACACGTTTTCAGATATTCAATACTTAAATATGTAAATTATGCATTATCTTATTAAATATTTGCACATTTTCATACGTTTCCAGAACAGAAATGTTAACTGGATCAAAGATCTTTTACAGAGAGAATTTATTTTATATCAAATCAGAAAATACTGTCAAAAAATCAATTCCTCCATATTTTAATTAATAAAATGTATAATAAATGAGTCTCTGAATGCTGTGTGAACAAACCCCTCTGCATACCCCAAATCTCAAAAAATTATAAATGCATGTTTCGCCTTAAAAATGGACCCACACACGAGGTAAAAAGGTTGTTACCTTCGGCTCCGTCGTTGCCGGTTCGGTTTCTACCCGGGCCAAGACCCTCAGGGGGCTCGGGGGAACCTCTTCCTCATCTGAACTCCCCTCGTCTCCCTCACTCTTCCTCTGAGACGAAGGCCTCTGGCCAAACTTGATGCCTTGTGCTATCTGCCTCTGTTTGGACACGAAGAGAAAGCGACACACGTGACGCATGCAGACGGACGACGAACCGTCCTGAAACAAGTGCACCTGATTCCTCACCTGATTCCCCATCTACAGATTCCCCACCTACAGATTCCTCTACAGATTCCCCACCTACTGATTCCTCACCCGATTCCCCACCTACAGATTCCCCACCTACAGATTCCCCACCTACAGATTCCCCACCTACTGATTCCTCACCCGATTCCCCACCTACAGATTCCCCACCTACTGATTCCTCACCCGATTCCCCACCTACAGATTCCCCACCTACAGATTCCCCACCTACTGATTCCTCACCCGATTCCCCACCTACAGATTCCCCACCTACTGATTCCCCACCTGATTCCCCACCTACAGATTCCCCACCTACAGATTCCCCACCTACAGATTCCCCACCTACAGATTCCCACCTACAGATTCCCCACCTACTGATTCCCCACCTGATTCCCCACCTACAGATTCCCCACCTACAGATTCCCCACCTACTGATTCCTCACCCGATTCCCCACCTACAGATTCCCCACCTACTGATTCCCCACCTGATTCCCCACCTACAGATTCCCCACCTACAGATTCCCCACCTACAGATTCCCCACCTACAGATTCCCCACCTACTGATTCCTCACCCGATTCCCCACCTACAGATTCCCCACCTACTGATTCCTCACCTGATTCCCCACCTACAGATTCCCCACCTACAGATTCCCCACCTACAGATTCCCCACCTACAGATTCCCCACCTACAGATTCCTCACCTGATTCCCCACCTACAGATTCCCCACCTACAGATTCCTCACCTGATTCCCCACCTACAGATTCCCCACCTACAGATTCCTCACCTGATTCCCCACCTACAGATTCCCCACCTACAGATTCCTCACCTGATTCCCCACCTACAGATTCCCCACCTACAGATTCCTCACCTGATTCCCCACCTACAGATTCCCCACCTACAGATTCCCCACCTACAGATTCCTCACCTGATTCCCCACCTACAGATTCCCCACCTGATTCCCCACCTACAGATTCCCCACCTACAGATTCCTCACCTGATTCCCCACCTACAGATTCCCCACCTACTGATTCCCCACCTGATTCCTCACCTGCAGGTTCCTCACTTTATCCGACACGTTTTCCTGGGACATGGTGTGATCCGGACCCGGCTCGGCCGCCGGCTCCTCCGGGATGAAGATGCTGTCGTGCGAGAGGGCTCGAGAACCGATGGGATTCAACTCACTGCGGAGGGAACGAGAGCGTCTTCAGTGCTGTGGGCCATTCATCCACTCATCCATTCATCCACTCAGCCATCCATCCATCCATCCATCCATCCATTCATCCATTCATCCATTCATCCATTCACAAACAAAACAGAACGGCTGAAATGGCGTCGGGCCTTTTCAACGCCCTGTTCTCAGCATGTTGTGCAACCGCGTCGTGAAAATAAAATAATCCATCTGGATGAAGGCTGCAGGAAGGTTACATACTTCCTGTATAGGCCCTCAGTAATAATAATAATAATAATAATAATAATAACAACACCTGTGGTTGCAGCTTTTATCAGCAAAAATATGGCAAAAAAGGACAAATATGTGTAAAAACAATGACCCTTTTATCTGAGTAAATACCTCAGATCTTGACTGGACTCCTCATCGTCGGACGCGACCCCGTTGCACACCCCCCCGGTGGAGAAACCGTCCTTCAGCTGCGCTCCATCGAAGCCCCGCTTCGCCTCCCTCTTCTTCTTCCTCCCGAAGAGTCGTTTGAAGGGCTGGAATTTGCCCTGTCGCCTCCTCTCTGCCGGCACAAAGACAACGGATGACACTCGCAATCAGATCATCAATCTTCATAACTCGACCCTCGGGGGCGAGATAACGAGCAGGACGGTGCCTCTGGGAGGGTTTCTGTACCGTGTGTGTGTGTAGATGGTGAAAAGCAATTGATTTAATTAAAGGAAAACCAAACAGCAGATGGAATGAGCAGAAAACCTCGGCTCTGCGGTTCATACTCATTCATATTTAAAAGGAAGTGGGAGAGATGAGAAAGGAGCTCAGACAGCCGACGCAGCTTTAGAGAAATCCGTGTCAGCAGTTTGAACCCACGACGACGTCCTCGTGAGTCACTCGTATCACATTTGAGCTGCAATATTTCTAAAAGATATCAGCTCTCCGAGATGCACACGGGGCTGTAATCAACTTTGATTGCTTAATGACTCATTATTATGTCTATCGGTCTATTAAAAAGGCAAAATGCCCCAAAAGATAATAATAAAAAGACAGAAGAGGCTCAGAAAGACCACAAAGACACCAACACGACAAACGGATGCAAAGAGACACACAATTATTACAAAGACACACGAGGAAACCAGAAAGAGACTCAAAGTGACTTAACATGACCACAAAGAGACAAAAAGACACAAAGCAACTAAGAGACTCAAAGGGCCTACAAAGAGACACACAACGACTACACAAAGGAAACTACAAAGAGACTCAAAATGTCTACAAAGAAAGAAAACAACCACAGAGACACAAAAGGACTACAAAGAGACTCAAATGGACAAAAGAGACACACAAGGAAACTACAGAGACTCAAAACAATGACAAAGTAACATGACTACAAAGAGACAAAGCAACTAAGAGACTCAAAGGGCCTACAAAGAGACAAAAACAAACCACAAAGACACAAAAAGATACAAAGCAACTACAAAGGGACTCAAAATGATGACAACAAGACTTAAAATGACTTAACCACCACAAAGACACAAAAGGACTACAAAGCAACTACAAAGGGACTCAAAATGATGACAACAAGACTTAAAATGACTTAACCACCACAAAGACACAAAAGGACTACAAAGAGACTCAAAGGGACAAAAGAGACGCACACGGAAACTACAGAGACTCAGAATGACGACAAAGAGACATAACATGACTACAAACAGACACAAAACAACCACAAAGACACAAAAAGACACAACGCAACTACAAAGAGACACACAACCACCACAAAGACACAAAGCAACTACAAAGAGGCACACAATGATTAAAGAGACACACAAGGAAACTACAAAGGCACTCAGAATGTTCCCAAAAGGTAAAAAACAACAACGTTTGTTGTTCTTTATTTCCTCGTCATCCATGAACTCTGGAGCCAAACTTTCCCAACGACGTCATGTTGTGTGTCTGTGTGCTGGTGGAGGTACACTGGATGCACTGGAGTGGGTGAGGTTACCACGGCGACTCCGCACCGCGCTGCAGACGGCGTGCTCAGGGATCTGTGGGTATCCCTTTCAGAGCTATAAGTAGCAACTGGTGTGGGCTTTCACTGCCAGAGGCATCATGGGAAATTAAACAGTCAACTCATTTGCCCACGTTGTGTGTCTTCATTTTTATTTTTTTTATTTTTTTTTGCGTGGGAGACTTTAAGTGCCGTGAATGTATAAATATACTGAGGACGATATGAATATGGAGAGAATGTGGGAAGTATTCAGTAATTATGCCTTCATTTGTTTCTTAGTATCAGCCCATGGATGTGACACAAAATGATGACTAAGAGACACGAAGCAACAATAAAAGACACAAAATGATGACTAAGAGACACGAAGCAACAATAAAAGACACAAAATGACGACAAAGAGACACGAAGCAACAATAAAAGACACAAAATGACGACAGAGAGACACGAAGCAACAATAAAAGACACAAAATGACGACAGAGACACAAAATGATGACAAAGAGACACGAAGCAACAATGAAAGACACAAAATGACGACAAAGAGACATAAAGCAACAATAAAAGACACAAAATGATGACAAAGAGACACAAAGCAACAATAAAAAGATACAAAATGATGACAAAGACACAAAATTACGACAAAGAGACACAAAGCAACAATAAAAGACACAAAATGACGACAAAGAGACATGAAGCAACAATAAAAGACACAAAATGACGACAAAGACACAAAATGATGACAAAGAGACACGAAGCAACAATGAAAGACACAAAATGACGACAAAGAGACATAAAGCAACAATAAAAGACACAAAATGATGACAAAGAGACACAAAGCAACAATAAAAAGATACAAAATGACGACAAAGACACAAAATTACGACAAAGAGACACAAAGCAACAATAAAAGACACAAAATGACGACAAAGAGACACAAAGCAACAATAAAAGACACAAAATGACGACAAAGAGACACAAAACAAGAGACACAAAGCAACAATGAAAGACACAAAATGACGACAAAGAGACACAAAGCAACAATGAAAAGAGGCAAAACAACCACAGACCACAGAACAATGATTACAAAAGGACAAACAAATTAGACAAAACAACAACAATACAAAGAATTGCAGAAAGACCACAAAACCAAAACAAAGAGAGGCTAAAGTATAAAGTCTGTGCCTAATACTACAATAATGTAGCCTACTTTATTTAAATTGAGTTTATTTTATTTGGTTACGTAATTACGTAATCTTTTTGATATTGTTTTTATGCATCTAACTAACGTGGCAAAAAGAGCCCACGTTGACGCCGGTCTCCTGTGAACGTTCTGCAGTTCAGTGTTCACGTGGATTAAATGACGGTGGTAGTTCTGAGATATATATATATATATATATATATATATATATATACTACAGAGCAATTGAGATGTTTTCAATCTTCTTCATAATTATAATTTTGAATGTAGGACCTGGATGTTCACATGACGGAGATATTAGCTTTAAATGTGTCCGTTTTATGTTTTGGGTAAGAAGGACTCGAGAAAAAGAGATAATGGTCTTTTTGCATTTTCCTTTTTTTTTCTTCTTAACACAATTCAGGATTATTAAAACCAGCGCGTGGATATTAACGCTCGTTCTCCTCCTCCGTCTAAGTGCAGCGACGCGACACCGAGGTTCTGTTTCCGTGCAGAAAAGCTCTTCCGGCTGTTTTTTTTCCTACTCTGGTACGAAGCCCATAATGCATTGCTGCGGGCACGCTCACGCACCCATGCGTGAAACGAGAAAGGGCACTTTATTTATTTATTTGTTCACCCTCTGCAGAGTCACGTGACCGGGGAATGTTTCCCCCATCTGGTGAAGGAACACGAACCAGCTGGGGGCAGGAAGAGCTCGTGATTACGACTTCCTCCACAACACAATGTTCTAACGGCAACACCAGCAACTCTTCTTCATCGGAGATACAAAGGTTCTTAACTTGTAGAACATTATCTGGACTAACTTGGAGCTAAGAAAGTGACAACAAAAAGAGCATAAAGAGTGAAAACAGCTGTAACAGAATCGGCCCAATTGAGGAGATGAGAGAGGTCGGAACCACAGCGTTAAACGCGTCATCACGCCATGCAGCTCTTAAAGAGACAGCGCTTGGATACACTGTCGCTTTAAGACGTCGCCAAAAGCACTCATATATACATGTATGTATATATATACACTGTACATATATATATTTTTTGGGTTCCTCTTTACCTGGGCCTTTGGATTCGGTTACCTCTAAAACCACGTCGTGCTTAGTTTCCGTGGCGTCCGTCGCCATGGTCACCGCACACCCCTCGGCTGCGGTGAGAGGAGGAGGAAGCGAGCGTGCGGACGCCATTATCGCCTTTGCTGCAAAGGGGAAGGGGGGGGGGGGGGAAAGGTGGCGAGGTGTGAGCGTTTCCATCGAGGGCAAAAAGAAAAGAGATCAGCGCTGCGGCCACTCTGTTTGTTTGTTTGTTTGTTTGTTTGTTTGTTACTTGATGTCGTAACGGTGGTACTAAAAAAAGTCAGCTGTACGTCCGAGGCTAAAAAGCAGATGCAGACAAAGTCACCAAACAGAAGTCGCCAGCATCCAAAAGTCTGGTTGTGGTAACCGACTCGAGTTCTACCGGGTCGCCGGGCAGCCGGTGTTTCAGGTTAACGAGTCACCGTGTTAACTGCTGACCTTTTGCCAAATTCCTCCCGGAGACCTAATTGGTCGGCGAAGATAACAAACAAAGATGAGTCTGTGTTTAAAATAGATTGAAGGCTTTCAGGAGGACACCGTTATATGTTCTGTCACTACCAGCAACCACGGAGTCACCAGTTAACACGGTCACTCGTTAAACCAGAACACCAGCAGCATCTATGTTCGCGAGCTATTAAACGTGTTAACAACTGACTGTAGCTCTTATTTTATAGCCGAATAAGGTCAAACATCCGGGTCTCTTCATGGTGTTTGACTTTCTGTTCATGGCCACAAATCACAGTCTCCTGACCACCAGGGGGCGACTCCTCTGGTTGTATAGAAGTCTATGCTTCATGTGTTAAAGCTGCATTCTCTCTCCTGACCACCAGGGGGCGACTCTTCTGGTTGTATAGAAGTCTATGCTTCATGTGTTAAAGCTGCATTCTCTCTCCTGACCACCAGGGGGCGACTCCTCTGGTTGTATAGAAGTCTATGCTTCATGTGTTAAAGCTGCATTCTCTCTCCTGACCACCAGGGGGCGACTCCTCTGGTTGTATAGAAGTCTATGCTTCATGTGTTAAAGCTGCATTCTCTCTACTGACCACCAGGGGGCGACTCCTCTGGTTGTATAGAAGTCTATGCTTCATGTGTTAAAGCTGCATTCTTTCTACTGTTCACCAGGGGGTGACACCTCAGGTTGTATAGAAGTCTATGCTTATGTGTTAAAGCTGCATTCTCTCTCCTGACCACCAGGGGGCGACTCCTCTGGTTGTATAGAAGTCTATGCTTCATGTGTTAAAGCTGCATTCTCTCTCCTGACCACCAGGGGGCGACTCCTCTGGTTGTATAGAAGTCTATGCTTCATGTGTTAAAGCGCATTCTCTCTCCTGACCACCAGGGGGCGACTCCTCTGGTTGTATAGAAGTCTATGCTTCATTGTGTTAAAGCTGCATTCTCTCTCCTGACCACCAGGGGCCGACTCCTCTGGTTGTATAGAAGTCTATGCTTCATGTGTTAAAGCTGCATTCTCTCTCCTGACCACCAGGGGGCGACTCCTCTGGTTGTATAGAAGTCTATATAAATGACTCTACTTCTCTTGATTTATTCCCTCAGTAAACATTGTAAACATTAGTTTTTGGTCTCAATCTCTAGTTTCAAGTCTTCTTCAATACAGCGTGATGTTCATTTAGTAAATTATGGTCATTTAGAGTCAGACAGACCATAAAGCAGGGGATGCTTTAGGGGCGGGGCTACAAGGTGATTGACAGGTCGACGCATCATCCCCCAGATACATGTTTACATCTCACTCACCACACAGATCCTCAAAGTCGACGTTCTTTCACCACCGTTGTTTACAAACTGTGAACAACGTCCGTGTCTCATAATGAAAGAGATGATGAGCGACCAGCCAAACCACCGAACCCGACCAGAGGTTTTCTGATGTGCAGCGGCAGAGTGTGTGTGTATGTGTGTGTTGTGTGTGTGTGTTGTGTGTGTGTTGTGTGTGTGTGTGTGTGTGTGAAACCAACCGCAAGCAAACCAGAGAGTCTGAGACAGTACTGAGAGAGAGAGAGGGAGAGCCATGCTGTCTCCAGTAGGATCAGCATGCCGTGGAGGGTGATTGGATTGTGTGTGTGTGGTGTGGGAGGGGGGGGGGGGGGGGGGTAGAGCTTGACAGACTCTCTCAGAAATGTCTCGTCCCCGCAAATAATATCTCTTTGTCCGGCCGCCGTTGGAACAAGGAGCGAACGACCATGTTTGTTTGTCACGAGAGAGACGGACGTGTGAGAGAGAGACTCTTCTCTTGTCTGTTTATTTACATGAGGCTTTGGCTGCAAGTCCGAATGTGTAAAGAACAAGTGTGTGACCCTGTTTTACGTGTGTGTGTGTGTGTGTGTGTGTGTGTGTGTGTGTGTGTGTGTGTGTGTGTGTGTGTGTTTGCAGCCTTATTGCTGCAGCGAAAACAAGAGCAGCCTGGAGATGGGAGAAGCACGAGGAGCGGCCATGTGCTCCACAGAAGCATGAGAGATGTGCCTTTGACGAGGATACAGCTGCATCACGCGATGTTCAACCCTCCCCAATCCCCCAGGGTGGGGGTTGGTGGGTAGAGAGGGGGGGGGGGGGGGGGGGGCGTTGTCTAAAACGACCCACATCGCCGTCAACGACGTCAACTACCAAAGTCCAAAGTCATCATGCCGTTCCCCGTGTTGCAGCGTGACCTCACAGCGCAAGCAGCTTGCTGACAAAGCAGATAGATTGAAGGGGGGGTGGGGGTGCGGTGGGGTGGGGGGTTACCTATTTCAGCTGCACAACTCGAGACGGCTGCGCACCACTGCAGTAAAACCTTAGGGAACATCGATCGGCCCCTTTGTTTTTTGTTGTTTTTGTTTTTGTTTTTACCCAGACGAGCGCCGCCGCCGCCGCCGCCGCTCTCAGATGAAAACTTTGGGAGAAAACGTGAAATGAACACAGAACAGAGACAATAAAATAAAACACACAAAGAAACAGGAAGTTTGGTGTTGTTTAGGTCCGTCGGTGCACTCGCAACCAGGAAACATGAGCATGGGATGGATGAGGAAGCATTTCTGAACAGGAGAACATACAATAATCTATATTGTACTCATCATCTCGGGGTCTAAACAGGCGGCAACTTCCGGTTCGGGAAAAGTGAAGCCAATGCTTCTACTGACCCACCAGGGGCGACTCCTCTGGTTGTATAGAAGTCTATGCTTCATGTGTTAAAGCTGCATTCTCTCTCCTGACCACCAGGGGGCCACTCCTCTGGTTGTATAGAAGTCTATGCTTCATGTGTTAAGCTGCATTCTCTCTCCTGACCACCAGGGGGCGACTCCTCTGGTTGTATAGAAGTCTATGCTTCATGTGTTAAAGCTGCATTCTCTCTCCTGACCACCAGGGGGTGACTCCTCTGGTTGTATAGAAGTCTACGCTTCATGTGTTAAAGCTGCATTCTCTCTCCTGACCACCAGAGGGCGACTCCTCTGGTTGTATAGAAGTCTATGCTTCATGTGTTAAAGCTGCATTCTCTTTCCTGACCACCAGGGGGCGACTCCTCTGGTTGTATAGAAGTCTATGCTTCATGTGTTAAAGCTGATTGAGAGGTCTGTACCAGAACGCAGCCCAAATATGGTCCCCTCCGTGAATTGCTTGCAATACATATCAGGTGTGTGTGTGTGTGTGTGTGTGTTTGTGTGTGTGTGTGTGTGTGTGTGTGTGTGTGTGTGTGTGTGCGTGTAAAGCAAGTCGCTACACGGTGGTTCAAACTGACTCAGTCATCCGGTTCACATTCCAATCAAGAGAGTTCTCGTTCTCCGGTCCGGATGTCGAATCGTGTGCGTCACCAGAAACTCTCTGTATTTTAGGCATTTATTAATTCAAATACGACAATTTATTTCAGTGGTCAGGAGAGAGAATGCAGCTTTAACACATGAAGCATAGACTTCTATACAACCAGAGGAGTCGCCCTAAAGGAAAAGTCAGAGGACCATCAACGTCAGTAGGTTTCACAGCCACCCCATCCTCTAGCTTATGAGATATTTCCCTTTTGTAGCAAAGCAATGGATCACCCAGACAACCGACATCCCTCGAGCCACCGCACTACCAGCATGGTTTTAATAAAACAACCTCCTTAGAGGTACAGAACCAGCAGCAGACGTCACGCTGTGAGGCTCCGTTGGCATGTTTCCGCTCTCCGTGGCCACAAAAGGATTTTAGCGCGACACGCAACATGTATCACGTGACCGTGGTGATCTGTTTCCACATGAGCCAGGTTGGTCACTTAAGCCAAGTGGACCAACAAACAAACAAACAAACAAACAAACAAACAAACAAACAGACAGAACGAATAACGAATGAATCACCCAGAACAACACAAGCTGATCACAATGGTTCAGAAAAAAAAGAAGAAAAAAAAAACAGGAATCTATGCTGAGCTATATTAAAACCTGCAAAAAAAATTTTAAAAAACGATTTTCACCTCCCACTTCAACCGCTATTTGTTGTTTTGGTATTTTTACTTCCGGTATAAGAAATGCCTTCTTACCGTCCTGCAGCGCGCGAGGGTATCTGCGAGTGTGCGGCCGCTCCACCTGCCTGCTGTCACTGCGGATCTAGGGCATTACCTGGAGTCAGGTGTCAGAGATGCAGTGTAGGTGTGTGTGAGTGTATGTGTGAGAGTGTGTGTGTGTGTGAGAGTGTGTGTGTGTGTGTGTGACGGCGTAAACATCCCCCTCGATTATTCCCACGTCGATGATGACAGTTTGGATTCGATTCTCTACGACGCAGCCACAGACTTTAGGAATGGAAAGAGTCAGCGATGCGTGTTTGAGTGGAGCACATGTACAGTCTGATGTGGGGGGGGGGGGGGGGTCCTCTTGTGTCTGTGCTGAGGAGGCACAAAGTGACACTGTGTGCGCGACGCCAGGTCGCCCGCCCCCGGGGAGAACAGAGCGGCATTCATCGTCTCCGCCGGCCGACGGACACAAAGGGTTTCGTTGTGACGGGAAACGAGTTCGGACCGTTTGCGACGCGGCCGCTGCTTGTTGTTCTCGGTCATGAACGGAGAGCGCTTTGTAGGACACTTCCGGTTTCCAACGCCCCCCCTCCCCCCATTCAAAAGGCCCGATCTCAAAGTCACCCCTAAGGCCTTGAACCCTGAACCCTCAGGAACTGTGGGGGTTTTTTGGTTGTTTTTTTTATACTCCCTGATTTGAATGTCTTCCAGGCTACTGACCACCAGGGGGCGACTCCTCTGGTTGTATAGAAGTCTATGCTTCATGTGTTAAAGCTGCATTCTCTCTCCTGACCACCAGGGGGCGACTCCTCTGGTTGTATAGAAGTCAATGCTTCATGTGTTAAAGCTGCATTCTCTCTCCTGACCACCAGGGGGCGACTCCTCTGGTTGTATAGAAGTCTATGCTTCATGTGTTAAAGCTGCATTCTCTCTCCTGACCACCAGGGGGCGACTCCTCTGGTTCTATAGAAGTCAATGCTTCATGTGTTAAAGCTGCATTCTCTCTGCTGACCACCAGGGGGCGACTCCTCTGGTTGTATAGAAGTCAATGCTTCATGTGTTAAAGCTGCATTCTCTCTCCTGACCACCAGGGGGCGACTCCTCTGGTTGTATAGAAGTCTATATAAATGACTCTACTTCTCTTGATTTATTCCCTCAGTAAACATTGTAAACATTAGTTTTTGGTCTCAATCTCTAGTTTCAAGTCTTCTTCAATACAGCGTGATGTTCATTTAGTAAAATATGTTCATATATAGTCAAACTGACCATAAAGCAGGGGATGCTTTAGGGCGGGGCTACAAGGTGATTGACAGGTCTCTACCAGAGACGTATATGTCGCAACCACGTCGCTCCTCCAGATATGATCACTTCAGTTTATCGGTTGCAAAAATAACCCAAAACAACATGGCGACGACCATAATCCTCTCTTACACATTATATTTTTAAAGATGTTCTACATCAGAAAGGCACTAATATCTGTACAATAGTCTTTAAAATACTGCGTTCGCTCGTAACAGTGATAAGATACTGTTCCACATCTTAGACCTGAGCATTTAACTCACTATTTCTCAAACAGTTAGTTGTTAGTTTCTTTGTAAAATACAGTTTTACATGCAAAACAACAACAAAGCAACGCTTTGGGTGAAACGCTCCAAGTTCATTTAGAATGCCGGTCTTTTATCATTTTAACAAGCAGCGAGTTCAATCAATCAACAATTAAAAAACGGGCACGAAAAAACCAAACGAGTCAGATCCACATTTGCAGGTTTCTATCTGAGGTCAAAGGGCGTTAAACGACCGAAATAAAAATGGAGGACGTCTGTCTTTGCGAAGACAGTCGGACGTATTTTGGAGAAAGAAAAAAAAAAGTATACGTTTGATCAGTGATTATTTGGTGTGTGTGAGAATCCAAAACCCAAATATATCATTGTTTGGCACCGTGTTTCTTCTGCTAAACACGCGCACACACACACACGCACGCACACACACACACACACCACACACACACACACACACACACGCGCACACACACGGTGGTGTGTCCACTATGAACAGCTGATAGATTTATAACTGACACACAAACCATTCCCAGTCAAACCAGCAGCATAAATCCAACAACCAGCAGCCTGTGAATTCATTTCAAAGTGCCATCTGTCTCTATACGTCTCAGCACCGCGCACGAGCCCACTCACGGTGACAGTAATGCATTATTGATAATAATAAATAAAAAAAAGCCTTTAAACGACGGTTGAATACATCATTACATGTGTGTTGGTGCACGGGCCTGCAAGCATATGGCTCGCGCACGGTGGTCCAGCTGACTCACACATAGAGGGGCTGTGTGGTGCCCGGTTCAGGAGACCGTGGAAGAAGCACATCACCGTGGACCGGGAGCGCGTGGATCGATACGTACCCGTTGGAGGCGGATCACCGGATTACACGCGATTAATTACGGTAAACAAAATAATTAAAAATAAATAAATAAATAAAAGAAAAGGCGCGCGGGTGGAACAAAGAATCTGGCCTTTTCTTTTCTCACCATTAAAGCCAAATTGCGTTACATCGATTCACGGTATTTTCTACACGCGCACACACACGCGCATACATTTTAATAAACGAGTATTCACATATTGTTGGCCTGTTGACATCGGGCGTTTGCGCATTTACAGTCGGATCAAATTGCTCAAAGTCCCAGCCCATTTATACAGCGCACGTGCGCAAACGCGCGCGCACAAGCACACATCTGCGAGGGGATGGGAGCAGGAGATGTGTGAGCGGGTCAGTCAGAAAAATGATCCACCGTGGACAAGGTCACGAGCGGAAATGGAAAACAAATAATAATAATAATAATAATGAATCGATCACACGGACGAACAATGAGGAAGAGAAGAAGAAACAAGAGGAACGATATCACCACCTCGCTCCGGCGGCTCCTCCCGAGCTGCTCCGACCCTTTTGTGTTGCTGATGCTGCTGATGCTGCTGCTGGTGCGGGTGTCCGACAGGGGAGACGCACGCACGCACGTGCGCACGCACAGCCAGTCCCCGCGCACAGCTGCACACGCGTGCGAGGCTTGAGGGGGGTGAGGAAGGGGGAGGAGGAGGAGGAGGATGGAGACGGGAGGGTGTGGCAGCGAGCGAGCGGGTTCGGTGTGCAGCGCCTAACGCACGCGCGCCACCCCCCCCCCCCCCCCCTCCCCCCCCCGTCACGACGCGAGCGCGTTACTGTCACGTCACGTCGTTGATTTCGGAAGTAATAAAAATAGACGACGACGAACCAATGGAACCAATGACGTAACCACCCCGAGGAATAAATAATAAATAACAAAACACACTCCCGATGGAGTTCACTGGGTGTACTGAAGTGACTTAATCGACCTTTTAAAAATAAATATAAAAATAAATATAAAAATAAATATAAAAATAAATATAAAAATAAATATAAAAATAAATATAAATATAAAAATAAATATAAATATAAATATAAATATATTTATATTTATATTCATATGTATATGTATATGTATATATATATACACAAATATATATATATATATATATATATATATATATATTTATACTGATCGTGGTGGTGAGGGTCTGATCGTGGTAGTGAGGGTCTGATTGTGGTGGTGAGGGTCTGATTGTGTAGGTGAGGGTCTGATCGTGGTGGTGAGGGTCTGATTGTGGTGGTGAGGGTCTGATCGTGGTGGTGAGGGTCTGATTGTGTAGGTGAGGGTCTGATTGTGTAGGTGAGGGTCTGATCGTGGTGGTGAGGGTCTGATCGTGGTGGTGAGGGTCTGATCGTGGTGGTGAGGGTCTGATTGTGGTGGTGAGGGTCTGATCGTGGTGGTGAGGGTCTGATCGTGGTAGTGAGGGTCTGACCGTGGTGGTGAGGGTCTGATCGTGGTGGTGAGGGTCTGACCGTGGTGGTGAGGGTCTGACCGTGGTGGTGAGGGTCTGATCGTGGTGGTGAGGGTCTGATCGTGGTGGTGAGGGTCTGATTGTGGTGGTGAGGGTCTGATCGTGGTAGTGAGGGTCTGATCGTGGTGGTGAGGGTCTGATCGTGGTGGTGAGGGTCTGATTGTGGTGGTGAGGGTCTGACCGTGGTGGTGAGGGTCTGATCGTGGTGGTGAGGGTCTGATCGTGGTGGTGAGGGTCTGATTGTGGTGGTGAGGGTCTGATTGTGTAGGTGAGGGTCTGATCGTGGTGGTGAGGGTCTGATCGTGGTGGTGAGGGTCTGACCGTGGTGGTGAGGGTCTGACCGTGTAGGTGAGGGTCTGATTGTGGTGGTGAGGGTCTGACCGTGGTGGTGAGGGTCTGACCGTGGTGGTGAGGGTCTGATCGTGGTGGTGAGGGTCTGACTGAAGATGGACTCACTCTTAGAGATATCAGGTGAGGAGTTCAGACACCTGGAGGGAGCTCTGAGTGGAGACGCTGCTACTTCCGGTCGAAAGGGACCAGCTGTATATCTCATGTGGTCTGAACGCCTCTGCCCCCCCCCCCCCCCCCTCCTGAGTATTGTGGCCCTTTCTCACATGTTCTGAGATTAATCGGTTAATCAAGAAGATAATCGACAGATTAATTGAGAATTAATATAATCGTTATAGTTGCAGCCCTGAGAGAAGTTCCTTGATCAAAACTAATATAATCTCTGCACCTGAAAGCTTGTTCTAGCGTCTAAATCTCAAAGCATGAATAGATGTCTTTGATCCATTATCTCCGTATTACAGGCATTAAAACACGCAGCAGCCCTTCAGAATCTGAAGAGACCTTTTTGATACACGTGCCATGCAGGATTAAGACAATTCCTTCAACCAAATGCCAGGAAACGTGCAGAGGATTAATATCAATATATTACATTTTTACGGAAATAGGCTTTAAAGATATAAAATGTGTTAAAACATAGATCTATGATTGATGCGTAGCTTTGGAGGACGGGAGGACGTCTTTCTGCAGTTGGAACAGCAACTGACTTGATGACGTCATCACCTCAGCTGAGTTTACTCCAATTATTCACTCTAAAGTATTTTTATAGTCAAACAAAATATGACAACCCTTCTTTTTTCATTTTCCTTTAAATATATAATTATTTTATTTTGAATTGTGTGTGTGTAAATATATATATATATATATATATATATGTGTGTGTGTGTGTGTGTGTGTGTGTTACGTCACATATACGTATATATATATACGTATATACATATATATATATATACATATACATATATATATACATATATATATATATACATATACATATATATATTTAATATACATATATATACATATATATATACATATACATATATATATACATATATATATATACACACACACACAGTTCACCGTACCATGTGTGTAAAAAAACCTTTTACTATGGTTTTAAATGTATTTTTTATTTAGTTTAGCTATTTATTTGTATTTAGATATAGAACCTAAAGAGCTCAAATAAACTGAATTTGTGATTCGTGATTCATTTGAGCTGTAAAAGTTAAAGATAATCATGCTTAAGAGTTATTTCTCGTATTTATATCCGAGTATTTGCGGTAAATTACAAATATATATATATACCTTTATATTATATACCTTTTATATATCTTTTTTTATATATATACTTCACCTTTCAGCTAAACTTTGGCTAAACCCTGAGGAACTACACGTCCCAGCAGGCATTGGGGTACTTCCGGGTCCCAAAGGAGTGGTCGAGGACAACTGATGGCAAAAAAACTTATTCTGCAAATAAGCAGCCAGTGTAATTCTGACAAAATAAAACATGTCCTGAATGTACGACATATCACAAGAGTTGTTTTTATTTATTATTCTTTTTATTGTAGCCAGTTAAATTGTTTAAGATGAGAACTAGACACACAGCATTTTAATGTGTTTTAATGGGGGGAAAAAAGGAAACAAAACTGTTCCACTTTGAAAGTCCAACACGGAAACGTAGAGCAAGTAGACACACAATAGTTGTATTTTGTTTTAATCTAGAAAAAAAAAAAAAAGTTTTATTTTGAAAGTCCACACGGAAACGGCTCCGTCTGCGCTTGCACACAAGCTCCTGAAGTTAAGTATGGGTACGTGGTAGGCAACCAACTGTTGCCCCTCGCGCGCAGAGCCATATAGTATAGTATAGTTATATATATATATATATATACACATATATATTATATACACATATACAACTAATACGATGCTTCCCCGCCGGCCGGACTGCGGGGGGACGCGGACCGGAGGAGCGTCGCGCGGCGGCGGCTCGGTGGTCAACTTCAGGACGGCGGGGACCGACTCGGGCTCCGGGCGCCGCGGCTCCGCGGTGCTGCCGTCGGTGCTGACGTTCCTCGTGATCGTGGCGTCCGGAGGCCTGCTGCTCATGATCGAGAAGGGCATGCTGAGCGGCGTGGAGACGCCGGCACCCCGGGGGGACGGCCAGCGGCCCGGGGAGAAGAAGCTCGGCCCGGCTGGTGTGGACGTGGACTCGCAGGTACTTAGGGATGTGTTGGAAGAAGAAGAAGAAAAGTTTCGTGGGTGGGTTTCTTTCTTTTGGGGGGGGGGAGGGGGACCATGCAAATATATATATATATATATATATATATATATATATATATATATATATATATATATATTCAAGCCTTAAGACAAGATCACGACAACACATGCTGGAAAGCGCCTTTTAAAAGAAGAGTCTCCGACTTGTGTTCCCTTTTAGATCCTCCAGGAGATCCGCAACCGGACCATCCGGACCGTGTGCAGCCAGAAGAACATGCCCCACAGCGTCTGGGACCTGAGCCCGCTGCAGAGGAAGACGCTGCTGCAGCACGTCCTGGTGAACGACCGGTACCGCTTCCTCTACTGCTACGTGCCCAAGGTGGCCTGCTCCAACTGGAAGCGGGTGCTGAAGGTCCTGAACGGCGCCCTGGAGAGCGTGGACGTCAGCATCAAGATGGACCACCGCAACGACCTGCAGTTCCTGTCCTCCCTGAAGCCCGAGGAGATCCGCCACCGCCTCAAGCACTACTTCAAGTTCATGTTCGTGCGCGAGCCCATGGAGCGCCTGCTCTCCGCCTACAGGAACAAGTTCGGGGAGATCGAGTCCTACCAGAAGAAGTACGGCGTGGAGATCGTGACGCGCTACAGGAAAGGCCCGCGCCAAGGACGCCGCCGCCGCCGCCGCCGGCCCGCGTGAAGGGCGACGACGTGACCTTCGCCGAGTTCGTCCCGGTACCTGCTGGACGAGGACGCCGAGCGCATGAACGAGCACTGGATGCCGGTGTACAACCTGTGCCAGCCGTGCGCCGTGTCCTACGACTTCATCGGCTCCTACGAGCGGCTGGAGGACGACTCGGAGTTCGTGCTGCGGCGCGTCGGGGCGCCGGCCGCCGTCCGCTTCCCGGAGAGGCAGACGTGGTACAAGCCGGTGACGGCGGAGACGCTGCACTACTACCTGTGCGGCCTGC